>NC_066888.1:9397368-9504868 GCF_022985175.1 Labeo rohita | reverse complement strand
CAGAGGTGTGGGTGTGTGGGGTTTGACTCGCTGAGAAGTGCACAGAAGGTGCAGTGATTTCCAATAATGCACCAACACTTAAAGTTAGCACTTGAGCGCTTCCGGTCCTTAAGTCAATGGAATTTCTAATGGATTTTTTCTTCACACAAGCTGAAGATGTTTCTATGATTTATTCTATGACATAAAATACATCAGTACGTTTTTTCCTGAAAAAGCTGTCGGAAATGCTTAAAGGGATAGTTCACCCAAAAATGAAAATACCTCATGATTCACTCACCCTCAAGCCATCCTAGGTGTTTATGAATTTCTTCTTTCAGATGAATACAATCAGAGTTATATTATAAAATGTCCTGGCTCTTCCAAGCTTTATAATGGCAGTGAATGGCTGTTGAGATTTTCAAGCCCAATAAAGTGCATCCATCCATTACTATGCCTACGTCCTATGTCATCCGCTGGAACGCCACTCTCTCGCAAATGCGGATACGACAGTTTGCAGAAGCTGAATATTACGGTTTATAATGTTTTAAATATGGATATTTTTTCTCACACAATGCATCGATTCACTTCAGAAGGCCTTTATTAACCTCCCGGAGTCGTGTGGAGCACTTTTTATGATGGATGGATGCAGTCTATTGGACTTCAAAATCTCAACACCCATTCACTGCCATTATAAAGCTTGGAAGAGCCAGGACATTTTTTTAATGTAACTCTGATTGCATTTGTCTGAAAGAAGAAAGTCATATACCTCTAGCGTGGCTTGAGGGTGAGTAACTAATGAGGTTGCAGGGCTCCAGACAAAAAAATCAATTCAGGAGCCATTGGCTCCTATTAGAAACAAAATTAGGCACCAAATATATATATATATATATATAATATATATATATATATATATATATATATATATATATATATATTTATGTGCCACAGAATAAACGTTTCATTTATAACATTTCAGTCATTCTGTCATGTCTCATCTCTTCTTGTCTTTATCAGCATTTTAAACCATCGTGTAGATGTTCTGGGAACTAAACGTCTTGTCCAACTTGAGAGCTATATACATTCACAAAGAATCGTTTATTACACAGAATCTGTGCCAATGTCATGGACCATATGTTGTCACATGTCTTTTATCCAGTCTGTTTTTTTTTTCATTAGTAATATGCAGCTTTATAGGTGTTGAATTTTAGCTTCAGACCCTTGCATTGTTTCTTATCATGTACACAACAGGTTAAGTAAAAATATGAATGTGCAATATAGTGCATAAATTTAGCAGAATGCTCATCTTTATAGTTATTTTTCTAGCTGACTGATGAGATGGATGCTGAATGGTTATTCTGAGATAAATCTATTGTTAGGTGGCGTTGTTTATTCTTTACACGTTTTCTTAAGTTTGAAACACATGATGAAACTATTATGAAATAGCCTGCTTTTTGATGTCCATTCATGTTCATTTTGTAATATAGTAGTAAAGAGAAAGATATGATAGTTTCACGTGCCGCTTTGACTGAGGTGCTAAACTAAAGCTATCGTTCATGCCGCATTAAGGAGCATCAAAACCGTATTTATTCTTTGAATTTTGTTATGTTCGTTAAGTTAAAACTTTGTTTATTAAAAAGTAACAAAGCATTACTGTGATTACTGGACGGCAAGTGCGTTATAAATATGATGTTCATGCATTGACAAAACACAAAATATAGACTAAGGATATTGATAAGAAGAAGCCATACAGTATCGATTATAAACTAGAATTGTTAACGATATTGTTAATGTCCACACAGAAGACAGCTTTACCTGTTGTAGTTTGTTCAAGTTGTACATGAAACTGACACTGCTTTTCTGCACTTTTACTTTGCACGTCGCCGTCATTTCAACCTCTCTCAGGCTGCACAATGGAGCTGCATTTAGCAGTAGTGCCATCAAAGCTAAAGTCCAGCAAAGATGAGGACTGTTTGTAACACTTTTTTACTCTAAAACTTTGAAGCGCATTGTTTATTACCCCTGGTGAAACAACCAGCATAGGTATGTTTTGATGCTGGTTTAAGCTGGTCCTTAGCTGGTTTATGCTGGTCATGTTGTTGGTCAAGGACCATCATAAACCAGCAAAGGACCAGCTTAAACCAGCATCAAAACATACCTACCAGCATATGCTGGACATCAACATAACAAACGATGTGATCACAAAACAGTCAGGAAAAAAAGCATTATGTCCGTAAAACTGAAAGTATTACCACTTTCTGACAACAAGAGTCCAATTGAGCAGCGAGATCATCCATCATATCATCATTAACCAACAACAGCTTTTAAATTTGAGTGGAGAGCGGAGCATTTGAGCCAGGCACAGGATACAAAACTGACGGGAGGGAGCAGCTCCGGTAGACACTGGATATAAACTTTCAGATGACACACAGCTCATTTCTCCGTCACCGTAAGTTACCGAAACCACAAATTAAAGCACGCAGCACATGGTAGACGCACATTGGTGAGGCAGAGCGGCTCTCTCGCACTGAATGACGTGATGGACAACTAGTTGTCCAATCCTGTTCCGTTCACACAGCCTGTGTGTTTTCCGAGAATGCGGATGTGAGTCCTGAAAACTTACGAGTGTGAGTTCAGTTATAGAATGCGGTTGTCACACCCATAAATAGCCAAACTGTGTGTGAATGCAACCGTATTAAGGACTCAAATACGGTATTGACAACCGTATTCTGTTACTGTGGCCATTAAAGCTACAAATGTTATTCATTACCTCTTTTTTCTGTTGTTCTTTGATTAATAGACATCACAGCAGCTCTGTTATTAGATTAATTGACTGCTATTATTTTAAGAGCTGCCACTGCTGAGCGCGACGCGGATCTGACACGCATGCTTGTAGTTTCATTCGCACTTTAATATGAAGTAACACAGGCTAAAGTGCACGCAACTGTATTTGTGCGTGCAATTGAAGCGTGCGTGCTACAATCACAAGTATAATGGCTGAGAGTACAGGTGAATTTGTTTTAACTGACATATGGCCTCACAACGACTCATCTGACTGCAGTTCACTGGCGTTCTTCTGAAGGTCCCTCATCACCTGTACCTTTCCCGCACTCATTTGGCTAAAGTGAAGTTAGAGTGTGCGTCTGCAAGGTCTCCTGTTTGATGTGGTCATAAAGACTTTCTTGACACTTTTTGTCAATAAAAACAGAGACAGAAGCAGCAGTTGTGAGCGGGGTGGCCAACCCTAGCCCCGCCCCTAAAATAATTTTAACGCCACTGATCTGGAAAAATTAATCACTTGTGTTAACGTACTAATTCTGCCAGCACTACAAAAAAAAAAAATAAATAAGTGTGATTAAAAAGTAAAAAGTATTTTGTGCTGGGATCAGTAAAAATGTTGCCAGAGCGAGTAAAAATGCCTTCTAGACCAACAACAAACCAGTACTAACTCACGCTGGTCTTGTTGGCTCTGAACTGGCACAAACACATGGTTATCCAGAGGAGCGAGAATGAAGATAATGTATCTGCTGCCAACTGTGTCCAACATGTGCAGAAACAAGAGTGAGAGAGAGAGAGAGATTTCAGCACAACCACAAGATGCTGTACCCATGCTGCTCCTCCTCTCTTACCCCCCTCTGAAGTTCAATCAGCAAACTCCATCACTCAAATTCCAGTCCAGCGCTGCACGACTAACTGCCAGCCATCCTCACATGCACTCGCCGTATCTGTCTGACTGGCAGAAGATAAATGAATCTGCAATTCACTCCTCTCTCTTCCACCTTCACATTTAATTACACTCACAGCCAACTGCTGCTGCGTCACACACACACACACTCACTGGGCCGATATCTTTACCCTTCTACATCAACTGTCCCTCAGAACCCAGAAGGAGAAAGACAAACCAGAGAGTGAGAGAGAGAAAGATTCAGAAGCAGAAAGAGCGGAGAAGAGATAAACACGAGCAGACTTATTCTTCACATCTCAGCATCATTTTAATTACAAGGCAATTAGTTTCACAAATAGAGTGGAGCATAACCCATACCGTGAGGCGGAAAGATCCCTCATATTCTCCAAATTTCCTTGACAACACACATATGACTTATAATGTAATGTAATTTAGTAACATGGAAACTTAAAAAAACACATTGTACTATAAGTACACCGACATCAAATGGACTATTTTAACGATGTCCTTACTACCCTTCTGGGTCTTGAACGTGCCACTTGCATGCAAGGTCAGAAAGCTCTTAGATTTTCATCAAAAATGTCTTATTTGTGTTCTGAAGATGAACAAAGGTCTTACGGGTTTGCCATCTCATCTGACGTCTATTACGTCAGTATGACTAGGCAGGCGGAGTTACTGAACACCAAATAGCGTGTAGCCACAGCTTGCTCGTCCTATTTCGAATGCGAAGTGTTTTTAATAGGAGATTGCATAGCAGTCTCGCAGCCACGGCGGATCTAATCAAGGCACCAATTACTGCGCACATGTTCGCTTAGCAGGGTAAACACAATTACTGCTATCTGATTAGGCTGCCACCAAATAAATGCATCACACACACACACACACACACAGCTGCATCAAGCATGTCCACAGGGGCACAGTACACATATACACACACAAACAGACGTTAACGTATCAGCCAGACAGGTTTGTAAATGACAGTGAAGTTTATTAAAACATATCAGAGACCGGGGCTAATGAGAGAATACAGAAACGCAAGCAGAATCATTTCATTATGAACAGCGGCGGTTTTGTTTAATCTGTCAGAGAGCTGAATGGATTGGAAAATGACAGCAGTCAGAGGCACTGAATGATGCCTGATGTGGAAGCTGTACAATCAGAGAGCAACAGGCAACTCGATGTGTTATATTAATGCTGATTACGTTTCAGAGAATGGTGAAAAAAAAAAAAAAAAAAAAAAAAAAAAAAAACTAAAACAGTTTATTCCAAATTAGAACAATCATGATTCCTTGATTCAATTCAAATACTCGATAAAAAAAAAAAAAAAAAAAAAAAAAAAAAAAAGAAATCAAATGCAATGCGCCATTTCATCAGATTTGTAAGGTTTGTAAGCCCATTTTAGTAGCTTAGATACTTTAGGGTCTAACATACTGTACATGTTGTTGGTTTAGATGATTTAACAAGTTTATACAATTCTTCCTCCCCTATAGCAGAGAATGAATGGAATCTGATGTAATACTGTGGCTGACGGATGCATCATTACAATTTTATCTATAGTATTGATCATGAAAGTATAGTAGTTCATAAAGTCTACTGTGGTGCTGTTAGGAAATGTCAATGCCTGTTGATGCTTTATTTTTGGTAAATTTAGCCACTGTATTGAATAAATTCCTGGGGTTGTGTTTGTTTTTATGTAAAAGAGACAAAATAATCAGATCCAGCAGTTTTTAAGGCTTTTCTGTAGGAGAAAGAACTTTCCCTCCATGCAATACGAAATACCTCGAGTTTTGTTTCCTTCCAGGTGCGCTCCATTTTTCACACATATAAATACTGTGTCAAATAACACATTTTAATTGCATTTTTAAATTAGACTGAACTACTTTAATCAAGATTGTCTGGTACTGAATGAAAGTAAATACTTAACAACATCAGCTAGTTAAAAAAAAATCTGGCTTTACATTTTAGTGAAACAGTATTTTAACAGTTTTGTTCAATAAAACCATATGATTACTTACTTTTAATATTTTATTTGAACTAAATACTATTATCTGATTACTCAGTTAATAATCATAATAATCAACCAATGACTCGATTACCAAAAGAATCATTAGTAACAGCCCTATTCCAAATTAAAATGACCTCTGAAACTTGCATTTATTGGGAAACTTGCTTATTTACTTACAAATGTATGTGAAGTGATCTCCTGACTGAACGTGTGTTCTTACCGCCCAGTCAATGTATCCATGGCAACACAGAGTTGCAGAGAATCAAAATAAATAAATTAAAAGTTGTAGCTGCAGGTTGAAGGATACATTCATGAGAAAGCCAAAGGTTTTTTTCTGTTTATCTGACACATTCACCTACTGCACTCTTTGAGGTGGTGGGTGGATACAGACGGATATTGCTATTTAGACATTCTTTATGTTCTGTGTTCAGATGTATGTAGCAGCAGTATGTCAAGCTCTTTCTGAGAATGTACAGTATACTCGTGCTTGGATATGCTCTTTTGATCTAGCTTTGCACATTCTCGTTCTTCGACTGTGTGTCTTCCCATGGCCTTTCCATCTTGCCTTATAAAGGAATCAAATGAATACACAAGTGTATAAGAGCAATACGAGCTGAATTTTAACAGGGTTGGAATAACAGTATCTCTGGGATGAAGCTACAGTCTGTACCACAAATCAGAAAGGATATGCCTACAGTGGGAGAAAGATTTGCATTTGCACAAACTGTTGCAAAATCTAATTGCATTTGCCTTCCACTGTCTACATAAGCAGCTGCCTTTAAGGCATGTCATTAGCATGCCACTAAGCTAACAATGCAAACCATAATGCTTAAAACTTAATGCCTAGTAATCTTTAAAAAAAGCAGGTCATTTGTAACTCTGATAAGAGCAGTCTCAGCGCTATGATACAGTCTAAATCCTGACTGGAAGTCCTCACAGATACCATTTTTTTCCAAGAAGGAACATAGTTGTGAGGATATCTTTGACAGAAAAGGGAGATTCAAGATTTGTCTGTATTTAACTAATTCTTTAGGGTCAAGTTTTTTTTTTTTTTTTTTTTTTTTTAAATGTTTGTTTAATGAGAGGCCTAAATAACAGCCAGTGTAAATGTTTTTGTGATATCCTAATGACAATGATGAATTAATAATATTCAGAACAGGATCTATGACTTCTGGAAATACCTCTTTTAGTAGCTTAGATACTTTAGGGTCTAACATACTGTACATGCTGTTGGTTTAGATGATTTAACAAGTTTATACAATTCTTCCTCCCCTATAGCAGAGAATGAGTGGAATCTGATGCAATACTGTGGCTGACGGCTGCATCATTACAATTTTATCTCCAAAAGTATTGCTCTTGGAAGTATAATAGTTCATAAGGTCATTACTGTGGTGCTGTTAGGAAATGTCAATGCCTGTTGATGCCTTATTTTTCATTAATTTAGCAACTGTACTGAATAAATACTTGGGATTGTGTTTGTTTTTATGTAAAAGAGACAAAATAATCAGATCCAGCAGTTTTTAAGGCTTTTCTGTTGGAGAAAGCACTTTCCCTCCATGCAATACCAAATACCTCTATTTTTTACTGTGTAAAATACTACATTTTAATTACATTTTTAAATTAGAATGAACTATTTTAAGCAAGATTGTCTGGTACTGAATGAAAGTAAATGCCTAACAACATCAGCTAGTTGATTAAAAAAATCTGGATCTACATTTTAGTGAAACTCCAAAAACGTAAAGTGCTCCTATTATGCCTTTTCAAATATAACCTTTCATGCAGTGTGTCATGTAGCTGTATGTGAACATAAACTATCTGCAAAGTTGTGAAGCCGACAGTGCACAATAAATAAAGTTACTGTCTATAAAAAAAGAGTCGGCTCACAATCGCCTGAATGAGTCGAATCTTTTTCTGTTATGGCTGGGATCGTTTGAAGCCGCATTTAAACTGCATTTTGGAAGTTCAAACTCGGGGCACCATAGCAGTCCACTATATGGAAAAAAAATGCTGAAATGGTTTCCTCAAAAAACAATTTCTTTATGACTAAAAGAAAGACATGAACATCTTGAATGACAAGGGGGTGAGTACATTATCTGTAAATCTTTGTTCTGGAAGTGGACTTCTCCCTTAAAATGGCACTGTTGCTTCAGCGAACATGTCACATTTGCTTTGGTTAACGTTTTAGGGTTTAGTGGTAAGTTATTTTCAAACGTGACAGAACATTGACTTTCCATGCCACTCACTGGACATTTCACTTCTGATATGCAATGATACGTACAACAGCCAACATAAAACATTTCTAGATTCACATTCATCAGTTTCAAATTAAAGTGAACCCACCTTTAATGGCACTCACTGGACATTTCATTTTTGAAAGTGTCATAAAACGTTGCAAGAAACAATGTAATATTTTGTAGAAATAGCTCCAGGCATGTTTTTCCAATGAGTTTGGGTTGCCATCTTGTATTTTTCACTCTTTATTTTGGGAGCATGTGTGATGCCTAAATATGCTTTCTAGGTAGTGAGCATACTATCTTCTCATTTTCTGACTCTTTTTCTCTGTGTGTTATGAACAAATACCTAGAAGGCATCTCGCCTCTGGTCATGGACAGCTCCAGGGTTTAGTGTGTGTGTGTGTGCTTGTATTTAAGAGGGTGAGTGACCTAGATTTTGGAGGTATTCTAGCCAGTTCCAGGTTATCTTCAGCCAGATTCGTGTTGTAGCACTCATCCGCACAAACATAACACAAGCTGTTTTCATCCAGTAATCGCTGCTCTCCAAACAACCACAATGTCCCCTTCCACATTCATTCGGTATCTTACAAACCCCACACACTAAAAGCAGCTCACTGGTCAATCGATAAAGATCTTATCAGTAAAACACATCCATAGCAGCTTCTCTGTGAGGACGAACCACGAGATACAATAAAACACCAAGGGATTCAGTCATTCTCTTCAAACTAGAGATTCAGGCTGATGAATTAGCCAGACATAAAGCGTAAAGCTTTAGCTGTTTCTCAGCCCGGAATCAAGTTCATCAGAGACACAGTGTCACTGTGATATGCCGCCGGCTCAGAGACAAGACTTCATGGCTTCTTTCTGATGAATTGAGCTACCAGTCTGAAACACTGGTCACAAAACACCCTCAGTAAAGTCTATCTATCTATCCAGCCTATATGCCATTGCACTACAGTCCTTCTCTTACCAAAAACAGACCAAATATATTAATGAGTCATACTGAACCACATAGATTTTCGTCCAATCACGTGCCCTGTAGAATGAGCAAGCCCCGCCCTCTAACAACTAGAAAATATAACCAAATATAAGCCCTTCAGCTTTCTGTTTCAAGAGGAAATGCATCAACGCCGAAGAGTAAACTGCTCATCATGGGGTCTGTAGTCTGAGAAATGGCAAATTGAGCATGTAATAATGAGTCTAAAATGCTTTTTGCTTCGCACGATCAATATTAAACACATATACAAGCCCAAATAAATAAAACAAATATTAACTGTAATTCCTAAACGCATAACCGCAGTCTAATGCAATTGCTCAGATTAAAAGACACGCAAACACACAGTCTTTCTGTTCGTGCGCTGTTTGCTTACCCATCTCAGCAGGCTGTGTTGTAATATGCAGTGATTATCCCTGATCGTCAGACGGAAAAATCGCACATAAATTTTCACTTAATTACAGCAGTGAAGGGGAGACGGCGAGAGAGGGAGAAACCTGAGGGTGAAAGCGAATGGGGCGTGAGGATCCCCACAAGAAAATGCACGCTGTCTGATTCCTTTGCCTCTGAGGGAAATATTGTCACTTGAAAATATAAGCCTGTTTCTGTGTCATCATATCACTTATACAGTCAAAGGTCTCGTTGAAATGCGGCGAATGGTTACACATTAGTGCACACAGGTTGTACAAAGGTTAGAGAATGAGGAAATGACACTTAACAAGTGTAGAGCTGTTGTTATTTTTAGGCGTTCGGGAAATTTCTGCCGTGCTTTTAAATTCTAATCACATCATTCTATTGTATATTGATTCAAGAGGGGTCGTTCTAGACGATCTCAGGCAATCAAAACAAACATCAAGGTTATGAAATAAGACATAAAACGTTACGGAATTAAATTGTCTCCCGTGCTTCCTCGAGGCCGAGAGAAATCAGAATGTTGACGGCACATAAATGAAATGGAATTTTGATTAGAAAAACATAAACAGGGCAAAAAGTGACCTCGGCAACGACCGTTTAGCGGGGGAAAACAAATCAGATGCTTTGAGGTGAAAAAAGCTCTCGGAAGGATAATTAAAGAACATTAAATACAGTCAGTTGTTCAAGAAATCCAAACTTCAGGAGCTAAGCTAAGCTAAGATAAAATAAAATAAAATAAAATAAAATAAGACCTTGGCAGCAGCTGTTTATTAGTGGGGAAACATGCTTTAAAGGTAAAAAAAGCTGAAGGATAATAGAAAAATATTAAATACAGTGAGTTACCTAATTTTTTTTCTAGAGCTATTTTAGAATAAAATAAAAAAAATAACTGGGAAACCCTGTAGCTGGGTTTCACATAAACGTCATACAAATGTTTCACTTTTTTAAAGTACATTCATAGAAATTTGATCAAAAACAATTATGAAGTATTCTGTTTCCTTTCCATTTGCTACAGTATGCATATTATTTTGAGTTGAATGACCTTCTTGCTTTGGGTAGAGTTATATTAGCCATATTGTAGCAATTATACGTATTACATAATGCCAGAAGATGAGTGGAATAACTGCAATAAAGCACATAATTGACTCAACAGGGCAAAACGTGACCTCGGCAGAGGCTGTTCATTAGTGGAAAACAAATATCAGATGCTTTAAAGTTTAAACAAAAAAAAAAAGCTCTCTGAAGGTTAATAGAAAAAAAATAGCCTAAAAAATCTTCTAAATCTATAAATAAAATAAAATAAAATAAAATAAAATAAAATGAGTTACAAAGAAATGTGCGGAATTTTTTCAAGTATATTTCTGAGAACTTTATTACAAAGACTACAAAAAATATTGTTTCCTTTTCATTTAATAATAAACATGCTTTCTTGAGTTGAATGACCTTCTTGCTTTGGGTAGAATTAAATCAGATGCTTAGAGATAAAAAAAAAAAAGAAAAAAAAAAAAAAAAAACAGCTCTCTGAAAGATAATAAAAAGAATTATTTATTACAGCGAGTTGCCTAAAAAATCTTTTAAAGCTATAAAATAAAATAAATTAAAATAATGGGTTACAAACAAATGTTTAAAAAAAATAAGCATATTTCTGAGAACTTTAGTACAAAGACTATAAAGAATATTGTGTTTCCTTTCCATTTAATACAGTGTTTTCTTGAGTTGAATGACCTTCTTGCTTTGGGTAGAATTATATCAGATGCTTTGAGGAAAAAAAAAAAAAAAACAGATGTCTGAAGGATAATGAAAAATAAATATTAAAAATAAGTCGCCTAAAAAAACCTTCTAAAGCGATACATGAAATGGCATGTATGTGAAAACAATTGTTTAACATTTTTAAGCACATTTCGAAAACCTTTAGTACAAAGACTACAAAGAATATTGCAGGTTTCCTTTCCATTTAATACGGTAAACAATGGTTTCTTGAGTTGAATGAACTTCTTGCTTTGAGTAGAATTATATCAGATGCTTTGAGGTAAAAAAAAAAAAAAAACAGCTCTCTAAAGGATAATACAAAAATATTAAATACAGTGAGTTGGCTAAAAATATCTCCTAAAGCTATAAAAGAAAAGAAAAGAAAAGAAAAGAAAAGAAAAGAAAAGAAAAGAAAAGAAAAGAAAAGAAAAGAAAAGAAAAGAAAAGAAAAGAAAAGAAAAGAAAAGAAAAGAATGGTTACAAACAAATCTTTCACATTTTTTAAGCACATTTCTGAGAACTTTAGTACAAAGACAACAAAGAATATTACGGTAAACATGTTTTCTTGAGTTGAATGACCTTCTTGCTTTGGGTAGAATCGTATCAGAAGCTTGAAGGTTAAAAAAACAGCTTTCTTAAGAATAACAGAAGATATTAAATAGAGTGAGTTGCCTAAAAAATCTTTTAGAGCTATTTTAGAAAAATTAAATTAAATTAAATTAAATTAAACATAAAATAAAATGGGTTACAAAAAAAGTTTTTAAGCACATTTTTTAAGAACTTGACTACAAAGAAAGAAGGTTTTCTTGAGTTGACTGACCTTCTTGCTTTGGGTAGAATCGTATCAGATGCTTTGAGGTTTAAAAAAAAAACAACTTTGTTAAGGATAATAGAAGATATTAAATACAGTGAGTTGCCTAAAAAAATCTTTTGGAGCTATTTTAGAAAAATTAAATTCATTAATTTAAATTAAATTACATTAAATTAATCAAAATGGGTTACAAAAAAAAAGTTTTTAAGCACATTTTCTGAGAACTTGACTACAAAGAATGAATGTTTTCTTGAGTTGATAGACCTTCTTGCTTTGGGCTTTGAGTTATATATGCTTTGAGGTTAACAAAAAAAAATCTCGTTGAAGGATAATAGAAAATTATTAAATACAGTTATATTAGTAATATACTAATACTATATTAGTAGTATTTTTAGTTGCCTAAAAATCTTCTAGAGCTATTAAAAAAAAAAAAAATACAATAAAATAATATAAAATAAAAACAAATATTTCACATTTTTAAGATGAGTACTTAACCACAAAGAATGTAGAGTATTGCGCTTTTCTTTTCCTTTTGATCAGTAAGCATGTTTTCTCGAGTTGAATGACCCTCTTGCATTGGGTAGAGTTATATTTGCCATACTATAGCAGTTATACACGTTAAACGCTGCCAGAAGACACAGCAGAATAACTACAATAATGCACATAATTGAAGAGACACAAGGTAAAAAGGGACCTTGGCAGTTGCCATTTATTATTGGAAAAATCAGATGTTTTGAGGTTAAAAAAGGCTCTCTGAAGGACTATAATAAATACAGTGAGTTACCTAAGAAATTAAAATTTCTATTCAAAAATATAAAAAAGGAAGCACGGTAACTTGCGAAACCTGAGATGTTCCCTTTCGAGGGAATGTGAACCGCATCCTCATAGTGCCAGCTAAAGACGCAGTGTCATGTTCCCTTCTCATGGTTAGACTACATTTATATTAAGTATAAGTATTGCGCTTTTCTTTTCCTTCTGCTACATTATGCATGTTATCTTGAGTTGAATGACCTCCTTGCTTTGGGTTGAGTTGTATTTGCCATACTGTAGCAATTATGTGTTACTAAATGCAATCAGGAGATGCAGCAGAATAACTGCAGTAACTCATATAATGAGTGCTGAGAGCCATTTGCTCTTGGAGGTGCTGGCAGACAACTGCATTGTGCTAATAAAGCATTTATATTAACTGTAAAAGAGCTGTCATCTCCTTGTTCATTCACAGTCCATACCGAGTGTAAACACCTGACCAAATAATCAAAACACAGCATCGCCTATCAACCTCTTCCAATCATGTTTTCCTAAGTGTGAATTAAAAATTCACATTAGCAAAACGAGTAAGATGAAAACCCAGCATGATCCCAGTTAATTACACCCACTTTTTGCGCCCCTGTCACTCTGCATGAGGCCTAAGCAGGACCGCTATGGTAATTCGCAAATTAAAAGTGAAAACTTCCTAAATTTTGTGAAGGACTGCAAACTTCACCTAGGTCACAGACAACTTGACATAATATTTCATTAGTGTTTCATCAGCCTGGTGTCTTCCTCTTTGCCCTTAGGCTTAGGGATGTCTGTCTCTGAAGCATATCACAGAGTATCTGTATGAATTACTAATACAAGATCTTTATTTGGGTCTAGATCTTCATCTGTGTCACCGTGACAAAAGGCCCCAAATCTCTCCTCATCGTCTTAATCACCACACGCCATATGCTCCCTCCTGAGACCTGTCAGGATGTCACGTCTCTCCTCAGCCTTTCTGTTTCACGTGTATCATATTTTTAACCATATCTGATGATATTGCAGCTGGGAAGAGGAAGGATAGATCTCAGAATGACACAGCCAGGCAACTTTTTAAAGGGGAAACTTTCACTTTTGACTTTTTAAAAAATAAAAGACACGCCAACCTCCAATCACTGATCAGACTTTTTTTTTTTTTAATCTGATAAATAAAATGGTGAATGATAAAATTTATGACAACCTATACTAAAGGAGGGACTGGAATCAAATTTACAGACACTCATTAACCACTGTAATTTTTATTTTTATTTATTTATTTTTTTTGTGGTTTGTTTGTCTCTTCCACTATTTTTAAAAATATTTTCTTTTTAATATTACAAAATATAGACAAATATCTAAATAAATGTCTTAATAAATAAATACACCAGTTTGCATTTAGAATATAAGCAAGATATGCAATAATCCAAAATTATTTTTGATTTATTTATTTAGTTAGTTATTTTACTTGGTCTTAAAAGCCTAAATTATACGTTTAATTTTTAAAATGCCAACAAGAAATAAGAATTATATTTATTTTGTTATATTTAATTTTAATTTCCATATAAGCAAATGGAATGATATGCTTCAAGGTCAGTAAGAATTTTATTTATTATTTAGTCATTACTCCATAAAATGATTTAAAAAAATACAGTGAGAAATAAATAAATATAGTTACTTAATTAATTAATTACTTAAAAAAAATATCTAGGGCTATTTTAGAAAATAAAATAAAATAAAATAAAATAAACCTAAAATACTTTACATTCAATATTTAAAATGTCAAAAATAAGTTAGAATTTTATTTTTTTATTTTATTATAATTTGAATACAAGAAAATAAAATTTAAATGGAACGATATGGACGACAAGATGTTTATTTATTATTCATTCATTACTCCAGAAAATGAATAGAAAAAAATAGAAATATATTAAACACAGTGAGTTACCTAATTTTTTCCAGAGCTAGTTTAGAAAAATAAAATAAAATAAAATAAAATAAAATAAAATAAAATAAAATAAAATAAAATAAAATAAAATAAAATAAAGGGTTTCAAATAAATGCTTGACATTTTAAGTACATTTCTAAGAGCCTAAAAGACCTTACATTCAATATATAAAATGGCAAAAAAAAAGAGAATTTTATATTTAATATATAATTAGATTTAATTATATATTAATAATATATTAATTAAAACATAAGCAAGTAAAATTAAAATAGAATGATATGCTTCATTTGGGGTTAGTTTTTTTACGTATTATTATTAAAAAAAAATCCACAAAAATATTAAGCAGAACAATTATTTTCAATACTGATAATAATAATAAATGTTTCTTGAGCTGCAAATCAGCATATTAGTATGATTTCTTAAGAATCGTGATGATCGTGAAACTGAATTAATGATGCTGAAAATTCAGCTTTGCATCACAGGAATAAATTATATTTTTAAATATTTAAATAGAAACAAGTTATTTTCACACTAATATTTAGCAATATTATGCTTTTTTTTAACCATATTTTGACTAAATAAATGCAGCCTTGGTAAGCATAATAAGTAAGACTTCTTTCAAAATATACATAAATAAATAAAAACCTCATCAAACTCAATATCTTAAAGAGCAGTATATAACTGTTAGTACTGTAGTGTTAGTATAATTGTTAGTATTGTACAGTATGAATAAAAAATAAAATAAAATAATAAAAAATAACACTAATGAAATAAAGCAGTTTCTTAAATTTTCAAATGTTGTTGTTTTATATTAAAATTTATATTCAGGATTTGAATTTAAAAGGCAATATCAACTGATTTCTGAATGGAGCACATCAATGGAGATAATATATCACCAGTCACATGCATTGAGCCAGTGAGCACAGAGAAGCGATCGTCTTTGGTTTCATTCCAGTTCTACTCCTGTTAATTTAAAAATCCCTTCAATGTTTATTCTTAGTCCATATGTTTGATGAAATGCTGTTGCCATAGCCCTCCCACTGGCAATGAGCCTCCATCTAAAGCTGCCAGTCACTGATTTGTGGCAAAAAAAACAGAATCCCGGATGGAAAGATGGAATGAGAGATGCTAATATGGACAAGAGACAGAGATCTGGACAGCTTAATAATCAGTCTCAGAGCTTAATAAACCCCTACATGTCAACTCTGACAGTGAGCCACATCTTCAACAAAAGACCAGTCCAAGAAAACACAGCACAATTCACAACCAAATCAATTAAGCACTCGGCTCTGATGATTACGGTATCTCTATCGAACAATACCACAACACGCACTGACACACTCCATACACTATATATTTAACATTCCTGCTCTTACATGTATGTCTACCACTAAAGCTTTTGTTTGACAGGAGGTCCAATGTGAATCTGACAACTTCTCTAAAAATACAACAGAGAAAACATACCGCCCTCCGTTCTCGATAACAATATTGCGTCTTATTATGGAGGCAGGGTCCACACAGACATGTATGTGAAATTGCAGTTTGCTTTCATACACTCAAACAGCTTCATTCGTGACAAGATCACGAACACAATAACAGCAATCATCACGTTATGGAAGCGGCCTCCTCTTTTTCCCTGTCGTTTTTGCTCCTTTTTCTGTGTTCATACTCAAACAGATTTCAGCTTTCCTGCTCTTTTTTAACATTATGTGTACTTGCATTACAAAATATAAATTTACAGTGCATTCCTGCTGTACTTTTGGTGTGATTTTTTTTTTAGAATTAAAGGTGACATGTCATAAAAATCTGACTTTTTCCATATTTAAGTCCACTCATATGCAAATACAGAAAGTTCAAACACTCACTGATGCTCCAGAAGGAAACACCATGCATTAAGAGCTGGGGGGTGAAAACTTTTGGAATTTGAAGAACAGGTTAAATTCAACATATTTTGTCTTCTGGGAAACATGTTAGTATCTTCTGCAGCTCTTGAGGGGCAGTACTTAATTAAATTAAAATATTATATTAAGGCAAAATAAGAAAAATGTACACATCATTCTGTTCAAAAGTTTTCACCCCCTGCTCCAGATGCATTGTTTTTCCTTTTGGAGCATCAGCGAACATTTGAACGTTCTGTAATAGTTGCATATGAGTCCCTCAGCTGTTCTCAGTGTGAAAAGATGGATCTCAAAATCATACAGTCACTGCTGGAAAGGGTTGAAATGCTGAAAAACCAAAGAAATTATGGCACCCGAAGGAACAGCAGGCAGTTTAACTGTTCAGGACAAACAAGGGACTCATGAACAACTATTAGTGGATCATTTAGGGAACAACACAGTATTAAGAATCAAGTGTATGTAAACTTTTGAACGGGGTCATACTGTACTGTACACTTTCCAACAACATGACACACACACATACACACACAAACTTCACAATAGCCGCTTGTCACTTCCTCAATAGCTGAGGTTAAATAAAGGGCTTAATTCACTCCTATTTGCGCTATTAATTAGAAAAAATAAGAAGGGGAGGGATTTGGAGAGAAAGGGGGGTAATGCAGCTGAGATGAGCTCATCAACACCGCAGTGAATGCTTTATTTATTAGTTGCGGTGTTCTAATGTGCCCTAATGACATTCATATTCATTACACCTTGCCCCAAGAGCACTTACTCTCACACGTGCGTGTGTGTGAGAGAGAGAGCAACACAAAGAGAGAGAGAGAGAGAGAGGGAGTAAAGCGTAAGTTATTAGGGTGTGTGTGTGTGTGTGTGTGTATCCTTGTTCCTTCTTATTATGCTCTCCCTCTTTGGACCTGTGGGATCCAGCTGCACATAAAACCCTGGTTCATTATTCCTCAATTAATTTAGCGGCATGTTTAAAACCTCAGTGTGTGTGTACCAATGTCATTACGCCGATGTAATGCCAAGACTTCGTCTTCATTGTCTTGATGACTGTATGATGGTGGGTGGTCTTTACTGTCTGAAGCTTTGCTTTTCAACTGATTGTTCTTCACAAACCACATTTCACACTGGACATCAAGTGGTGAGTCAACACAGTCTGAAAAAACATTGAATTTTGATTTCATATTAGTAGTTTATAAGGATAAGAGCATGTCAAACAGCCAGACTATCTGCTTTTGTTTAATTTGGCTGTTTGAGATGAATTTGCGTTAAAATACTGAATGTTTCATTGGATGGATTATTAATTATTAATTTATTTGACATTAATGATTAACATATAGAAAGTGTTTTTTTGTTTTTTTTTTCTATTTAAAGATTTGTCTATTTAAAGTAGTAATTTTTTTTTTAAAAATGAAAAATTTTACTCACCCTTGTGGCATTTCAAATCTGTATGACATTTTTGGGTGGACTTTGGTAGATAATTTAATTACTTAAAAATAAAAACAAAATGAATAATAATTAAAAAAAATAATAATAATGTAAAAACAAACAAACAAAAAAAATCAATTAAATTATCAATCAAATCAATTATTTTCCCAATGATCCAACATTGTGATGATAATTCCATTGTATTCAAAATACAATGGAAGTCAATATGAACCAAAAGTGTTTGGTTACCAACATTACTCAAAATATGTTTAGAATGACATGAGGGTGAGTATATTATGAAGGAATTTCCATTTTTAGGTGGACTATTACTCTAAATTACTTTAAATTATAAAACAAAATCCACATAAATAAAAACAAAAAAAAAAGAAAATCAAGAAAAAAAAAATTAAAATAATAAAATACTCAGTCAAAAGTTTTTGAACAGTAAGATATTTAATGTTTTGAAGTCTCTTTTGCTCACCAAGCCTGCATTTATTTGATTTAAAGTACAGCAAAAACAGCACCACATTCAAATATTTTTACTATTTAAAATAACTGTTTTCTATTCTAATATATTTTAAAATGTAATTTATTCCTGTGATTTCAAAGCTGAATCTTCAGCATCATTACTCCAGTCACATGATCCTTCAGAAATAATTCTAATATTCAGATTTGCTGCTCAAAAAACATGTACTTATTATTATTATTATTATTATTATTATTTTGAAAATAGCAGAGTACAATTTTGTCAGGTTTCTCTGATAAATAGAAAGTTCAGAAGAATTGCATTTATCTGAAATAGAAATATTTTGTAACATTATAAATGTCTTTATCATCAAATGTCTTTTGATCAATTTAAAGCATCTTTGCTAAATAAAAGTATTAATTTATATCATAAATAAACTCCAAGCGTTTGAATGGCATAGTGTATAATGTTACAAAAGCTTTTTATTTCAAATACATGTAGATCTTTTTATCTTTATATTCATCAAAGAATCCTGAAAAAAAGTACTCTATTTCAAATACTGATGATGATGATGATAATAATAATAATAATACAATCTTGAGCAGCAATTCAGCATATTACAATGATTTCTGAAGGATCATGTGACACTGAAGACTGGAGTAATGATGCTGAAAATGTAGCTTTGATTACAGGAATAAATTACATTTGAAAATGTATTCAAAAAGAAAGAAGCTATTTTAAACAGTAAAAATATTTCACAATATCACAGCTTTTGCTGTACTTTGGATCAAATAAATGCAGGCTTGGTGAGCAGAAGAGACTTCTTTAAAAACATTACAAATATTACTGTTCAAAAACGTCTGAACGGTAGTTTATGTTAAAACATTTACCATTTAAAACATTTAAAAACAGAAATGTTCACTTATCCTGTAAATATGACCATTTCAATCATTCAGGACAATAATAGGCTACGTTCTCCACTGTTGCATTCTGGGTAAGGTATGTACAATATGGATAAAGCAGATCATCTTTGAATGAGGAGAAAGCTGTCATTAACCGCATGCTGTAGGTCACATTAAACCAGTTCCCACAGGGGTGTAAGGTCGTTGTCATTAGCAACAGATTACTGGCGTTTTGTGGTCATAAACAGACGGATTGGTGATAGTTTGTCGCGCTCAAATGGTTTCTAGGGGAAAAGACAGCAGGTGCAATTACATCCATTCCACAGGGAAAAGAGATGCAGGTGAGGCTTGTTATGAAGATGGTGAAGAGACAGGTGGATGTTGTTTGTTACTGTTGACTGGTTGAGTATAAGCACTATTTAGTGCTTAAATATTCAAGCAATGCAATTGACAGAAGCATATTTGTGTGCATGTGCCTTCTCAGGGGCATAATCACATCTGTTTTCGTTTGCTATAGGTTAAAAAAAGAAAGGTTAATGATCTAGGTTTCACTGTTGTTTTGTACATCTGTTCGGACCATAAAATATAACAGTTCTTGAAAAACTGAAGACTATTTGAAGCATTAAAAAGGTGGGAGGAACTGGATGATCCTCCTGTTGACTTTACTTAAGTGTATTATTTCTGTATCTATGATACTTATAACTAAAATGATCCCACACTAAGAGTTATACAAGAAATTACAAAACGGTTATACAACACAGACATTATATTGATCATTTATTCTTTCTGTGAGCAATGCTTTTGCTTCTTCTAAGAGTTTTCTATGATTTTTAGTGGTTTTATGATACATTTATATATATCTAAATATGTATATAAATAGTGCTTGTTTCTGAATGCAAGGTCACATCTGGTTTAAACATGTATCATAAAACTTTTGCAATATTTGCTAGAGACGCAAAGTAAGTATCTACCTCGTTAAAACAGGTTTGAAGTACAACTCCATAAAGTTTACAGACTTGTTCGTAGAAGTCAGATACAGACACTAGCTCTCGCTGTATGATTTCCATTTCCCAGCTCTATGGGACATCTGGTGTCACTACGCCCCTCAGCTGTGCCGCTACGGTCTCATGGGCTCATAGGCTGGCACAAAACGCCATTGTGTGGCCACTAAGGAACAGGTGGTGCATCACAAGAGGGCAGTGCAACAAGACTCATTATAACAAGAGAGGCAACAGTCTGTCCCCTCTGTGCAGTGCCATACAATGACCGACAGGCCCCTTGGCACTGGTCCCACACCAAACATCTGTCTGAGTTCCCGTTAGGAGTGTGAACCACAGCAAAGATGAGGGTGCTGACAGGGAAAATGAGCATAAAATACAAGGCGGACATACGCATATTGAAAACCAATAAATACTGCTTCCAGCAGGGAACTATCCCACTCTCTTTAACTTTTATGGAAGAACAGTCAGCCCTAGTAAATAAATTATAGTGTTGTTCAGCAGATTAGATACCAGAAGTATCATAGTTAACTTGGGAAAAAAATAAATAAATAAAAACATTACTAAAGTATTTTATTTCAGGTAGTTGCAACAGTTGTCAGTTTTATTTAGTTTACCTTGATGTACTGAAAAACAAACTAAAACTGAAATAGAAAAATAAAAATTATATAACTATATACTTTTAGTAAAAATATAATTGATATAGAACTGAAATAAAAATGAATAAAAACTAAACAAAAAAGTTACTAAACTATTTTATTTTAGCTTGTTGCAGCTATTCTCTATCTTATTTAGTTTACCTTGATGTACTAAAATAACTGAAATTAAAACTGAAATAAAAAATAAAAATTGTACAGATATATTTAAAACAATAAAAACATAATAAACAAATGGCAAAAAACAACAGAATTACTAAAACTGAAACTAAAAATGAAATAAAAAAATAAAAATTATAAAGCCATATTTAAATAAAAAATTGAATAAAAAAATGCCCCTAAAAAAACAACAGATAAAACTGAAATTATATATATATATATATATATATATAAACCTATTTAAAATAAATAAATAAACTAACTAATAAAAAACAACAGACTTACTAAAACAAACTAAAACTGAAATTTAAAAAAATAAAAATTACTATATAATTCTCAATTATATAGACATAAAAAAGCTAATAAAAATGGCAAAAAAACAACTGAATAACTAAAACTTTAACTAAAATTAAAATAAATATAAAACTTAACTAAAAATAAATATGAATAAAAACTAAACAACACAAATACTAAACTATTTTGTTGCAGCAATTCTCAATTTTATTTAGTTTAGATAATAAAATAAACAAAAATAACTGAAACTAAAACTGAATTTAAGAAATAAAAATGAATAAAAATTATATTGCCAAATTAAAATGCCAAAAAATACAACAGAACTACTAAAACTTCAACTTTAAAATTAAAATGAGTATAAAATTGGAATAAAAACAAAAATGAATAAAAACTATATATACATATTTAAAAAAACAAACAAACAAAAAAAAAAACATTACTAACAAAATTAAACAAAATTACTAAAACTTTAGTTAAAAGTAAGATGAAAACACAAATACAAATAATACAAATTTGAAAATACAAATGAAAACACAACAATAAAAACTAATTTAAAATGTAAATAAAAGCTATAATAGTACCTTAAATAGGTAGATAGATAGATAGATAGATAGATAGATAGATAGATAGATAGATAGATAGATAGATAGATAGATAGATAGATAGATAGATAGATAGATAGATCCAAAAACTCTATCCATAACTCAGTTTAAACACAAGATAAAAAAGTCTGTTCACCAAAAAATCCTGGGGGACAAAAAACAAAACAAAACAAAATTGGCATACTTTACACAATTTACACCCGAGGAAACATTAATGTAACATTAATTCATTCATTTCTTTCCAAATGTTACAAATAATAAGACTTCAGTTGCTCTACCAGCCCTATGGCACAGTGTGTGTGTGTGTGTAGTATGTGCACACAGTATGCCTGTGATTTGAAAGCTGACCCCCGCAGACTGAGCAAACCCCCGGGCACGAGTGTGTGTTTGTCTGTTTACACATGTGTCCGTACGAGGGCTCGTACCTCTCTTCTTGGAATCCTTTCTGACGCTGGGTCTGGCAGCAGGCTGGAGCTCGGCCTCTGTTGACATATTAAATCCTTATTCCTTTACCGTGCAGCTGGGTGGCTGTGACTGGCTCATCTAGAGGGGCTTTCCACTGACTCGGGAACAGTCCACCGCTGCCTCTAGCCTCGACACGGCATCTCATTCACTCCCAGCAAGGGCTGCAAGGGAACAGATAGAAGACATTTACAATATGTTTAGCCAAAGTGTTGTGCTATAATTTTAATACTCATGGAGCCACAGCATCGGGAAGAAATTTACCACATCTATCTCATTACATGACACACAAAAATAACATAAATTAATACATAAAATGACTTAAATACAACAGTTTTTAGAACATTTTTATAAACGTTATTCTGTTTTTTTTTTATTTATGTTCTGAGCTTTTTCTGTTATTTTATGTTTTTTTATTTATGCTTATTTTTGATAGATACAGACAGACAGACAGACAGAGGTAGATAGACAGACAGATAGACAGATAGATAGACAGATAGACAGATAGATAGATAGACAGATAGACAGATAGATAGATAGATAGATAGATAGATAGATAGATAGATAGATAGATAGATATTTTTTTTATAAAATATTTAATTCATTTAATTAATTGTGAATTTTGTATAAATAAACAAACAATATTGTGCAGTAGGAATGTGAATATAATAATAATAATAACAATAATAATAACAAAAAAAAAAAAAAAAAATAAAATAATATATAATAAATATAATATATAAAATATATAATATATATATATATATATATATATATATATATATAAATAAATAAATAAAAAAAAAACTGTTGCAATATGATATGCAATATATTTACAAAATAAAATTGCAATATTTCTAATTTTTGCTTAGTTCAACTTTAAGCACTAAACCAATATATATTATTGCAATAACAATAACAATAATAATAATAATAATAATAATAATAATAATAATAATTTTAGTAATAATTTAATTTAATTCATTGAATTAATAATTAGTGAATTTTGTATAAATAAACAACACTGTGCAGTACGAATGGGAATATAATAATAATTAATAATTAATAATAATAATAACTAAAACTGAAAAAATAAAAATACATATAAAGTAAAATAAATAATAAAAATATATAAATTAAAATAAATATGTTGCAATATTATATACAATGTAATTGCAAAGTAAAATTGCAATATTTCTCATTTTTGCTTAATTTAACAAGTACACACACACACACACACACACACACATATATATATATATATATATATATATATATATATATATATATATATATTAAAGCAAAAATATATATTACTGTAATAATAACAATAATAATAATAATAATAATAATAATAATAACAACAATAATAATAATAAAACATTCCATTAATTATAAAAAAATAAAATGTAAAAAATACATAAATATATATAAACTACATAGGTACTCTATTATTTTTATGAAAGCTTTACATATTATACTTAAATTAAATAATATTAATAAAATGATAATTGTATTTCATATATTTGCCGAGGCAAAAAATAAATAACAAATAAAATAATAATGATTATATGTGTATATATATATATATATATATATATATATATATATATATATATATATATATATATATATGGCCATAATAATATAATAATATTATGAAGAGTTCAGATGCAAAAGCCTCTAGGTCTATTTGACATTTTTCTTTAAAATAAGCATTTTTATCAGGCTCCTATGTATAGGTTTCTACCTAAGTACCAAAACTTCTGATTGGCCTGAGGCTGGGATTTAGTGAGTTTAGTGAGTTAGTGAGAATTTAGTAGAAGTAGAACTGTTTGATAAATGTATACTATGTGTTGAGAGCATTCACTCAGTATCATTATCTCATTTTTGACCGAGATGGCTTTTAGAGGGTTAACTATTCATATACATAATCTTAACTATTCATATATATATATATATATATATATATATATATAATAAACTCGAATACAAAATTTCAGAAAGCCAAATGTCTTCTGAAAGCCCTGCAGAGCATGTAAATGTTAATAGTGTTGATGTTAATAATGTTCGACAGTGTGACATTGCTCTTTCTGAAGGAGGTTTTGGCTTGTTTTCTCACAGTGTTTCCTCTCCCTGCAGCAGGAAAGAGGCAAGAGGAAGCACTAAATTGTTTCATCAGCTCTCTCTCGCTTCTCTTTCGCCTCTCACCTTGTCATCGCATGAGCAAACAGTGCCAGCTTCTTTTCCTGCGCACCTCCACCATCGCCTCCTTCGCTTCCTTCACCGGCCCGCTCCTCTGGCGCTGCCAGTCGGATGGTGGGAAGCACCTTTCATGTGTTAATTGGCCTCAGTGGCACTGTAGCATCACTGCAGGTGCCAGAGCCATCAGCAGATCAAACCCGCTCCACCTCAGCACGCTCTGCCCCACAACGGCAATCAGAGCGAGAGGAGGCCGCGGGGACCGGCGCTAACTGCTCAGGCAGGCCGACCCAACAACATGGCATCAGTCAGAAATCGATATACCTCTAGATGTATCGACTGGGATGAGTCCATGCCTCTGAGACATAACAGAGCACAACAACCTACACGTAAGACATGAGTCTACGGACTGACACCATACAATCTACAAACAAACAAAACCTACCCATTATTTAATCACCCTCATGTTGTTCCAAACCTGTATGACTTTATTTTTTCTGCAGAACATAAAAGAAGGAATTCTGAAAAATGTATTAGCATTTTTCTGTCCATATAGTGCAGGGTTATTACTGTAATAGGTTATTATAAGGGTTAAACATAACATTAATAATGTTAATACAAATAATAATAATAACTTAAAATAATTTTATTTCAGCTAGTTGCCAAGAAAATATTTATAATTTTTGTTTAGTTTAACTTGAAGTATTAAAACAATTCAAGCTAAAATAAAACATAATAAAAACTACATTTATGTTCTATTCTAAAATATATATATATTAAAACTGTATAAATATCGTACTGAAATACAGTTATTTTTCTTATTTTATTTCAGCTAGTTGCCACGGAAATATTTCTCAATTTTGTTTTTTTGTTTAACTTGTGTTAAAATTATTAAAACAAACAAAACAAATAAAACTGTATTCTATTATAATAAAATAATATAATAAAACTATAAATATTATACTGAAATGTTGTAAAAATTTAGTTTTTAAAGTTATTATTATTATGATTGTTATTATTATTATTATTGTTATTAATTCATTTAATTAATCATTTGTGAATTTTGAATAAACAAACAAACAACATTGCGCAGTAGGAATGGGAATATAATAATAATAATAATAATAATATACATAAACTACATAACTATTCTATTATTTTGAAATAATATAAAAGTTCTAATTTTTATACTAAAATAAAATAAAACAATACTAATTTATAAACAATAACAATATTTCTCAGTTGTATTATTATTATTATTATTATTATTATTATTTTTAGTATTATTAGTATTAGTATTAAATAATACAAAATAATATGAAAGCTATAAACGTTACACAAAAATCAAATAAAACAATATAATTAATAAAGAATATCAATATTTCTAAACTGTATTATTATTATTATTATTGTTGTTGTTGTTGTCATTGTTATTATTTATTTCATTTAATTAATCATTTGTGAATTTTGAATAATAAGTAAATAAATACACAACATTATGCAGTAGGAATGGGGATATAATAATAATAATCATAATCATAACAATAATAAATAAAAACTACATAACTATTCTATCATTTTGAAATAATATGAAAGCTATCATTTTATACTAAAATAAAATGAAATGTTTTATTTAAAAATATATGAAACAATAACAATATTTCTCAGTTTTATTATTATTATCATTATTATTATTATTTACATTATGCAGTAAGAATGGGAAAATAATAATAATAATAATAATATAAAAACTACAACTATTTGATTATTTTGTAATAGTATGAAAGCTATAAATATTATACTAAAATAAAATAAAATTTCTCAATTTTGTTTAGTTCAACTTATTAAAACAAAGGCAATTACTCTTTATTTAATTAATTATTTAATTCTTACTTTTGTTATTGTTTTATAATAAGATTCTGCTTTCTTCCTTACCTGAGTTTTTCTTTATCTTTTTTCTTTCTTTTTGTGAAGAAAGAAAGTCATACATGATAACACAATTGTCATTTTTGATGGAACTGTCCCTTTAAAGACATTTGGTACTATCAGATTCACTTGCAGTGCAGATATGGAGTATTTTGGATGCGATTTAGATGCTCAGTTCCAATCCCACATCTGAAATGTAAAGCTTTAATACCAGTGAATCAGGAGAATTAGTCTGCCCCACAAAAAAACAAAATGTATTGCGAAGTTAAAGCCCAAACACATCAGTTGTGAGCGCAGTAGCTTTGAGAGGCTAGTCTGCAGAAAGCCTCTAAAGTCCCAGACTCCGCTCAGCAGGCCGGGGGTAGCGGCCACTATAAGCCGCCGCCGAGGGGATTTAAACAGCCATTTCATTCCGAGCTCCAGCCACCGCCTGGCCACGCGCCGCACATTGTGTGCAGAACATTTAATTCCGAATGGAGAGAGCATGTCGCAGAGCAGCGGAGATTCACACGGTGCTCTTTATCTGAGAGAAACACACAGAGAGGAGCCGTGAGTCAGTCCAATTACTGCCATTATCTCGCCGAGAGAGGGAGAGCGACTTCCCCGCTAAGCATTTTTCCCATTCTAGCCTTTTTCTTTCCATTTTCATTAGCCTCTCTCTTCACCTTCGCTCTGTACATCTGGATTCACGTAATCCTTGATACTATTCAGGCCAGCTGGCTCACTGTCCTGCAATGAAAATCTCTAAATGTCATATTGTCACGTTCAGGGAAAAAAATACCATTGTTTGCTATACCTTTTGTATCCAACATGACCAAAAGCATAAAAAACGGAATTAAAATTCTGGCACGGCAATCAACGCATGACCTTGGTGCTCATATGAGCTAAGCAGGTTCGAGTCTGACCTGCAACGTCTCGTTTCTGTACTGTTCTTTCTCTAATCATTTCTTAACGCTTTTAATTACCATTCTTACAAAGCAAAAATGTACACAACTACACATTTCCTATCAGAATATACATTAGCTTTCTCCTTGAAGACGGAGACTAAGTATTTTTCTTTTATGAGACATAAGGCGAGGTTTGGTGCATCGTTCTCCTGAGGCGCGAGAGATATTTCTAATATCTAGGCTAAGGTCTCCTCTGGGACATGCCACACATTTAGAGCATGTGAGGAAAGTGGGTGAGCCGGAGAAGTTTACCGCGCATGAAAAGTGGTGACTAAGCCACCAGACATTGAAGTGTATCAACTGTGGTTGCCTTTCATGTTTTTTCTTTATCGGTTTGTTTTTGAACTGACCACAGATGTAGTGAACGTTTGGCGAGATAAAACACTGCTCTACAGGACTCCAAATACTGTAGATGTGCTTACTAAAGCAAACTTACTATTTTGTGGAGAGATTTAAGCTCATATCTGTCATTTTTATTCTGAGCGTGAACTTGGTATGCATCCAGTTCAGCCTGATTTGCTGAAGTGAATCACCATTGATGACATTCAGTTTGCTTAATATAGTATATTGAATTTTTACACTATACCGTTCAGACGTTTGGGGTCAGTATTTATTTTATTGGTAACATTTTACATTAAGGTGTCATTTGCTAACATTGGTTAATATAGTAACTAAAATGAATGAATAATAAACAATACATTTATTAATCTTTGTTAATGTTAGTTCAGTCGTTCATTGTTTGTTCATGTTAGTTCAAATGCAGTTATTGATTTTAAAATTGCATTAGTAAATGGTGAAATTAAAATGAACTAAGATTAATAAATGCTGATGTTTAGTTCATTCTTAGTTCATGTTAACTAATGTAGTTAACTAATGAACCACATTGTGAATGGTTACCATTTTATTTATTTATTAAAAAAAAAAATAATAATAATAATAATACCACCTCTACTAAAAAAGAGACATTAAACATTAAAAGACATTTGTGATGTTCCAGAAGATTTCTCTGTCGTATAAACAGGGGGTATGTAATCAGATTACTTTCTTCAAGTAACTAGTGAACCCATTACTTTTCAGTTTACAAATGATCATAGTTACTTTTGCAAATAAGTAGCACAAGATTTTTTTTTTTTTTATTTAAAAATTATTTCAGGTAAACATTACTTGTGTGTGTTTTAATTGCTCAAATAAGAGTGTTATTGTTATTCATTTATTTAAGTCCAGCTCAGTTGAGAAAACGTAACTCAAAAGTAATGTAACGCATTACTTTCCATAAAATGTAACTAACACAATTAGTTACTGTTTTAGAAAGTAATACTGTAATGCATTACTTCTAAAAGTAACTTTCCCCAATACTGCATATAGCGTTTCCAAAAAATATTACACTTCCAAAAAACAAATTAAGCAGAACTTTTATCAAAATTTATAATAATAATAAAAAAAAAAATCTTTTGCATTTTAAAAATATATTCAAGTAGAAAACAGTTATTTTTTTCCACTATAGGGAAATGTGACCCTGGACCACAAAACGTTAAGAAGCAATAGCCAAAAATACACTGTATGGGTCAAAATGATCAATTTTTCTTTTATGCCAAAAATCATTAGGATATTAAGTAAAAATCATGTTACATGAAGATATTTTGTACATTTCCTACCGTAAATATATCAAAACTTCATTTTTGATTAGAAATGTGCACTGCTAAAAACTTAATTTGGACAACTTTAAAAGCAATTTTCTTAATTTGTGTTTTACCTCCAGATTCCAGATTCTCAAATAAATATTGTCCTTTTCTAAAAAAAAAACATACATCAATGGAAAGCTTATTTATGATGTATAAATTTCAATTTCAAAAAACCTTACGACTGGTTTTGTGGTCCAGGGTCACAAATGTGCAATTGCAGTCTGTGGAATTGCAATGTAAAAGGTTCAAAGAATGTTAAATGTTCTTAATGGAATCATCAATGCCAGTAAAGTACCTTTATTATTAGGATGCTAATAATCTTTGGACATTCGCAAAACCCCGCTATGTTTGACAAACAATGCCGCTCACACATTACATTTAATGTTTTCCCGCAGTGAAAAATACATCGTGGAGCAAAGAGGAAACTGACAACACGGCGACAGAAGAGACAAAACAGGTTACTTCTGGTATAAAACAAGGTCTCAGATTTAAAATGTTGTCATTTTTTAAGAAATGCAAACAATAAACACTGTTTTGTGGCTCTTTAATATGTCATGACAGGTAACTGTATTGTCTTATTAGATCAATCGACACGTGAATCGATCCTCGTTTCTTAATTATTTAAAACATGAAATAAACATGAATGGATACCAGAATGTATTTTACCTCAACCGCTGAAAGACATCAATGTACATAATACAACCAAAGTTAATCTACTCTCCCGTCTGATTTGTTTTGTCAGACATAATGTGGATTAAGTGTTATGATTGGTCTGATCGCCTGTCAATCAAGCTGTTTGCGAAGGGTCTATTGTATGGATAAATTCAAGCCCTTTACAGTACAGCTGTGAAAAATACTATAGCTAAAACTTGTAGTTGGTTGATGAACATCTTGACTTACTGCTTAGTTGTTACTTAGCGAAACTGGTAAACATCTACGACTACAGCACTCATGAGGGGCTTTCACACCAGAGAAACCTTTTCATAGTTTCTAGAACTACTGTTCGCACCGCAGGAACTAGGAATGTTTTTAGTTCTAGGAATTAGTCAGATTTTAATGCTCTTTTAGTGCATTTACATTTCATCTCCACTATCATGAATCCCATGACACAAAGAAAAAGAATCATGGTGTCCTCCATTCATCGGTTGTTGACGTTCGTAAATGGCGTGAATAAAAGGGGCTTTCGAAACTCGTAGTTGTAGGAACTAGCCAGCATGGAGCAGCCAATGAAATGAGAAAAGATCTTAATGAAGTTCACTGGGGTTGAGGAATGATGAACGATGAACGAGGAACGTTTTACTGAAACAATTTCAGGTTGGTATGCACAGCCAGCAGCTGATAACACAATGTAAGATTTCCTTCACCAAGGTCATACTATTCAAACCTCCAGTGTCCTTTTGATATCACACCGACTTCCATTTTTGAGTAGATCCATATCAAAACTGCTAGCTGGGATGGACTGGAAGGCAAAATGATGGCAACAGACTAAATTGGTCATTTGGGTGCTGGATGCACCTCTTCAGCTTTGTAGAGCACAGAAATCAACATGGCGGAGGACTATTCCATGCCTCCCACTTCTACTGGGACAACTGCCTCTACTACAAATCCATCCGGAATTTTCCTTCACGCTTTCCAAGACTAATTGACACTCTATAAAAAGCTCCTGAAAGAATTGTGCATCCCGCTACGTCTAAAGGATCATCCGCCATGCCAGGGACTACAGCACCCACGGAGCTATGGAAGAGTAAGGAGGGCAAGAGGAGGAGGAGGAGGAAACAGGCAGTAAATTGGATGCCCATAAGTAGCACACTGCCAACAAGCCCGCTTAATCCTCATAAATCACCCACCACTAACAGGCACGCGGTGCCAGGCGCTGCGGCCGGCTGCGGGCGTCGGGACTGGTGCACACCTCTCTGACCACATCTCGACCCGTCTTACAGGAACCCTGCTGACACTGCCGTTTAAGGCCCAGCTGGGGTCACACAGTCAGCACAAACACTGAGGCTTTACTACTGTAGAGGTGTTTGCTAAAGCACTGGATTTCGTGAAGACTTGAGGGTGGGCTCTTTTGAGCCGGGCCAGTAAGAGACCCAGAGGAACCAGCAAAATGCCCTACCAACTACCCATATGTGCCAACAACCACACAGAAACTCCTCAGACTGAAAGGGTTTTAAATAAACAAATAAACAGATGACTGACTGACTGAATGATTGAATTGGAAACTGAAATAAATAAATAAACAACAGAAACATGAAATGAATAGATGGTAAAATGAAATATATAAAAAACTGAAATAAATAAAATTAAGTAAGAAACTGAAATAAATAAGACACTGAAACAAACAAACAAACAGTGAAAAAATTAAACAAATACATGGTTAAATGAAATAAATAAATAAATAATACAACTTTAATTAATTAATGAACTAATTCACAAAATTTTTCCATGACTCCAAAATGAGGTAAAATCAAAATAAACTTAATATAAATACTAAATTAATAGTTTTAGGTTTTGAAACATGCACTGGTACATCGAAACATTACAACTCACTGGCAATAAACATCAAAATACCAGATTGTGTTGATAAATAAATGAATAAATAAATAAATTTAAGTAAGAAACTGAAATAAATAAATAGATTAATTAATTAATTTATTAATAAATATATTTATCAATCAATTTGAGTAAGAAACTGAAACAAATAAATAAATAAATAAATTGAAGTAAGAAACTGAAACAAACAGGGAAACAGGGGAAATGAAATGAATACATGGTAAAATTAAATAAATAAATAAACAAACAAGAAACCAAAATAAATAAAAAATAAAAATAAAAAAATACACTGAAGTAAGAAACTGAAACAAACAAACAAACAAACAAACAAACAGAGAAAATGAAATAAATAAATGTTAAAATAAATAGGAAACCAAAATAAATAAATAAATTAATTAATTAATTAATTAAAAACTGGAACAAACAAACAAACAAGGAAAATGAATAGATGGTAAAATGAAATAAATAAATAAATAAATACATAATAAACTGAAATAAATAAATAACAAACAAACAAACAAACAAACAGGGAAAATGAAATGAATGAATGAATAAATAAATAAATAAATTAATTAATTAATAACTGGAACAAACAAATAAACAAACAAACAGGGAAGATGAAATGAATACATGGTAAAATTAAATAAATAAATAAATAAACTGAAATAAATAAATTAATTAATTAATTAAAAACTGGAACAAACAAACAAGGAAAATGAAATGAATACATGGTAAAATAAAATAAATAAATAAATAAATAAATAATAAACTGAAATAAATAAATAACTGTAACAAACAAACAAACTAACAGGGAAAATGAACTAAAATATAAATAAAACTGAATAAAATATAAATACTAAATTATTTTTTATAGGTCTTGAAACATGGTACATTGCCACATGGTACATCGAAACATTACAACCCACCGGCAAAACATTACAATTCCATAAGACAACACCAGATTGTGTCGAAAAAATATTTGCTGTTAGCTATTTTTAAATGATACTAGTTAGTACATTAATGGCACCCCTACAATTATACAACATAAATAAAATCCAGAAAAAAGTAAACTAAACTAAACTAAACTAAACCATGATACAATAAAACACCAACAAAAAATAAACTGAAAAGACAAACTGAAAATTAACTAGAAATAAAAACACTGCCATCTAGCTTTATTAAATAGGAGAGGGCAAATGCAGCAGATTATGCTGTAATCAAACCTACATCACCCATATGAGCAGCATGGCTCAATTTATCCCGAGTACATATGCTAACCAGCACGCCACAGCTCTAACCGCTCTCTCTTTTGATGGAATCCTAAGTGTTTAAATGCAATGTTACCCACATTCACGCACATATGGGTAGATAAATATGTGTCATTACTAGCCTCTCCATAGCTGACAGCATGTGACAGCTATTCTCCGACATAAAATGCAGATAACCACACTCACTTATACACGCGTACGTACCGTCTGGGTAAATGACAGGACATGTCAGGCTCTGCTCTCTTTTCCCTTGCCATCTGTACCGAGTCCCAGTTCACCTTCCTGAGTTCGGGACGTGCCCTGAATATGTAAAGAGTATTCAAGTCTCTGCTGTCTAAATAAAACTTGCACCAGCACATTTACCACTTATATATTTAGATAAGGACAACAGAAATGAGAAGTAACAAGAAATGTCCTTTTATACTATGTCAATGCATGAGATAAAATGCTGAACAATTATGTGTCACGAGCTCTATTCTGAATATTTGAATATGGCAGATAACACTAATACATGAGCTGTCACTCAACGGCACACCTGACAAAACAGCAGCCACATCACAGCCAATCAGACCTGCCAATCAAAAACACATATCCACATACCCAGCAACCGCACATACCCACAATCGTCCATTCTGACAGATAACATCTTGTTGATCTAATAGTCATCTCCAATAAATTTCAACCTCATCGTTGATGAGATGAAAGTCTAGCAACGGTTATGCTCTATTTTTGTCTTTTTTAGACAAGGTCTGTGTGTGTGTGTGTGGGTGAGAGAAATGAAAGAGAGAAAGTGAGAGTCTTGCACACGAAAATGACCAAAATCTGGGTCACGGTAGCTCTCAGTCTGTTCCTGTCGTTTCCTGTCTCATCTTATTCGGACCACAGCTAATAAAGCCTCTCTCTGAACTCTAACCAGCACCGTTCAGCCTATTACTGAGAGAGTGAGAGACTGAGAGAGAGAGAACGAGGGCTATGCTACGTTAACAGACAGTGGAAAGCTGATGATGAAAGAAAATAATATAACACAGCGCTGAAGTGGATTTGATTCAGATTTTACATCGAACATAAAGTTCAGACACAAGTCAAAGTTGCCCACTGTATAAAAGTAAGCCAAAATATCTGTAAAATCTACTAATAAAATTCAGGACCTATTACGTCCCTTGTATATGTAATATACAGTTTAATGCAAAAGTTTGGGAAAATGTGAATAATTTTAACAAACTAAGAGAGATCATACAAAATGCATGTTATTTTTTATTTAGTACTGTCTTGAGTAAGATATTTCTCATAAAAGATGTTTACATATAGTCCACAAGACTAAAAAAAAATGAAATTATTAAAATAACCCTTGGTTCTTAAAGGAGAAGTCCATTTCCAGAACAAAAATTTACAGATAATATACGCACCCCCTTGTCATCCAAGACGTTCTTGTCTTTTTTCGTCAGCCATAAAGAATTTTTTTTTTTAAGGTAAACATTTCAGCATTTTTCTCCATATAATGGACTGATATGGTGCCCCGATTTTGAACTTCCAAAATGCAGTTTAAATGCGGCTTCAAACGATCCCAAATACGGTTGTGAACGATCCCAGCCGAGGAAGAAGGGTCTTATCTAGCGAAATGATTGGTTATTTTCACCAAAGAAAATACAATTTAAATACTTTTTTATCTCAAACGCTTGTTTCGTCGTGCTCTGCCTGAACTCTGTGTATTCTGACTCAAGACAGTTAGGGTATGTTGAAAAACTTCAATCGTATTTTCTCCCTCAACTTCAAAAATCATTTCAAAATCATCCTACATCACTGCAGAAGTACTGACCCAGTCTATGCACTGTGAACATGCAAAGAAGATCAAACACCTCTGACAAAAAAGGTAAAACAGCGTTATAAGATATAACTGTCATGAACCGGAAAAAAACAGTTCAGGCAGAGTGAGACAAGATGAGTGTTTGGCATTAAAAAGTATATCAATTGTATTATTTTTATGAAAATAACAAATTGTTTTGCTAGATAAGACCCTTCTTCCTCAGCTAGGATCGTTACAAGCGCATTTGGGATCATTTTTGTTCTGGAAGTGGATTTCTCCTTTAATACTGTGTGTGGTTACCTGGATGATCTACGACTGTTTTGTGATGGTTGTTCAAAAATCCCTTGTTTGTTCCGAACAGTTAAACTGAGCACCGTTCTTCAGAAAAATCCTCCAGGTTATGCAGATTCTTCAGTTTTCCAGCATCTTTTGGATATTTTAGCCCTTTCCAGCAGTGACTGTATGATTTTGAAATCTATCTTTTCACACTGAGGACAACTGAGGGAATCACAACTCAAACACAACTATAATAGCTTCAAAGGGCTCTAAACAATCCCAGCCGAGGAAGAAGGGTCTTATCTAGCGAAACGATCGGTCGTGGTTTTCGAAAAATAAAAATGTGCATACTTTTTAAGCACAAAAGCTTGTGAAGCACAGGCTCTGGGATGCGCATCCACGGGTCGTTCTTGAACGATTCATTTATTTTGAACGAATCTTTAATGTGACTTTGGAAGAACGAGTCATCTCGGGGAGTGATTTGTTCAGTTGCGCATGCGCAGCATCCGGTTAGGTTCTGTACTGGAATTAGTTCACCTGTTCTGAGTCTTCGGGTTTTTCGAGTCATTCGTTCATCTTATGGGGCTGTCACATGATGCTGATTTTGCTAAAATGAATGAAATGACTCAAAAAAAGATTTGTTCATTTTGCTGAACCAGACTCAAAGGTCTGAACTTCCCATCACTACTACGAATCACAAGTTCATTGTCTGCGTACTTCGGGTCAAAAAGGTAGAGTATGTAGAAAAACTCCATGTTATTTTCTCCTACAACTTCAGAATCGTCCGACTGTTGTACCTTTTTGTTTGTAAACAGGGTTTGACTTATTTGCACTTTCTTAGTCTTTCCGCGTTCGCTTTGTAAACACTGGGTCTGTAGTTCCGCGTGACCTTTCGACCTGATTCAATAGTACGTCGTGAACGTGCATCCCAGAACCTGTGCTACACAAGCTTTTGTGCTTAAAAAGTATACAAATTTTTATTTTCCGTAAAAAATGACCGATCGTTTCGCTAGATAAGACGCTTCTTCCTCGTCTGGGATCATTTAGAGTCCTTTGAAGCTGCATTTAAACTACATTTTGGAAGTTTAAAATCGGGGCACCAATGAAGTCCATTATATGAAGAAAAATCCTGAAATGTTTTCCTCAAAAAACATAATCTCTTCACTGAAGACTGAAAGACATGAAGATCTTGGATGACAAGGGTGTGAGTAAATTATTTGTGAATTGTTGTTCTGGAAGTGGAGTTCTCCTTTAAGGGGCGGTAATGTTATAGTAAGATCCCCTTTCTATTTCACAGGGAGAGCGAAGTCTGATGCGCTCGTTTTTTCACAAGCCTACTGTCAACAACATTTTGTGAAGCGCTGTTATAAGAGATTTCCTCCTTTTCCTCCTTCCTGTCACTGTATTTTCTCCTTTTTTCATTTCAACATCTTTTAAGCTCAGTATCTGTCTTTCTCTCAGACAGTAGATTAGTTCTCCTGCACATCTGATTTTCTACTGTGACTCAGAAGACCCTGAATAACGAGTCGGCTGATAAAGCGCCCATCTCCTTTCTACGCACGCACTTGGTGCTTCCACTGTTTGACTCACTAGGCTGTTTCTGCAGTGGCCTTTACAAAACCGTGAGCATTAGCAAGGTTTGGGGTATCCAGGTCAACAGAAAAGATGACGAATCCTCATGCTCCCTGAAGAATATGACTCAAGACTCTGCCTGAAGTCAGTCAACATGTTGTGTTGTGTGGCCTTATGTGATCTACCTGCCTCTGTTTGACTGTGATCAGTTGTTCTTCCCTTCCTTTGAATGACAGTTAATTCACCCTAAAGTGACCCACATCCGCAGGATCCCTGAGGCCCACTGTGTGACTGAATAAACCATCCTTTGTTTCTCTGTCTAAAGGGTTTGAGTGTTTAATGAGTGACAAGGCGCTGGATTCATTACTTGTGGTGATTGTACGGGGTATGTACAGGCCTTGGCATGACATGATTGGGACAGGTTGGCATCTGGAACCCGTTGCACAGATGGCACTGTCAGAGCACATGGCATCTTACAGCCCAATGAGAGCAGCTGCCATTGGGACACACCTCAGCACAGGTACGAGCCAACAGCACGGACGTCTGCACACACACATATACACAGCAAGTAATCAGATGTAGTGTTAAGCAACAATGCTGGTTAAAATGCTTTGTTCAAAGAAATGTGTTCAGAACTGGTTCCATTTTTATAAAAAAATAACAAGCTAATGACTCTTATGATCTTATTCTTCTCAGCAAATCAAAAATATACAACACCAACACTTAAATCTGACACCTGAGCTAATTACTCTTTCATCCAATTAATTAATCCAATTATTTAATTCAGTCCTTTTCAGTGAATCAAAAACATAAAACATGAACAATGAAGTCTGACACCAGAGCAAATGACTCTTTTGATTCGGTTCTTTTCAGTGAATCACAAAGATGCAACATGAACACTGAAGTGATCCAGTTCTTTTCAGTGAATCAAAAACACAACATGAACACTGATGTCTGATTCCCTTAGCTAATGACTCATAATCTGGTTCTTCTCAGCGAATCAAAAACATACAACATGAATCAAAAGCATACAACACGAACACTGAAGTCTGATACCCAAGCTAATGATGCTTATGATCCAGTTCTGTTCAGTGAATCAAAAACACACGACACAAACAATAAAGTCTGACACTTAAGCTAATGACTCATATGATCCAGTTCTTTTCAGTGAATCAGAAACACAACATGAACACTGAAGTCTGATACCCAAGCTAATGACTCATAATCTGGTTCTTCTCAGTGAATCAAAAACATATAACATGAACACTGAAATCTGACACCTGAGCTAATGACTCGTATGATCCGGTTCTGTTCAGCGAATCAAAAACATATAACATGAACACTGAAGTCTGATACGTGAGCTAATGACTCTTATGATCCGGTTCTGTTCAGTGAATCAAAAAGATGCAACATGAACCCTGAAGTGATCCAGTTCTTTTCAGTGAATCAGAAACACAACATGAACTCTGAAGTATGATACCTTAAGATAATGACTCATAATCTGGTTCTTCTCAGTGAATCAAAAACATATAACATGAACACTGAAATCTGACACCTGAGCTAACACCTGAGCTCTGTTCAGCGAATCAAAAACATATAACACGAACACTGAAGTCTGATACCTGAGCTAATGACTCGTATGATCCGGTTCTGTTCAGTGAATCAAAACACACACAACACAAACAATAAAGTCTGACACTTAAGCTAAAGACTCTTTTGATCCAGTTCTTTTTAGTGAATCAAAAACATACAACATGAACACTGAAGTCTGATACCAGAGCAAATGACTCTTTTGATTCGGTTCTTTTCAGTGAATCAAAAAGATGCAACACGGACATTGAAGTGATCCAGTTCTTTTCAGTGATTCATGATAATAGAGCAAACGACACGTATGAGCTTGTATGAGCTGGTTCTTTTTTCACACTGAAGCCTGAATCCAGAGCTAATGATTCAAACGAGTTTGTTCTTCTTTAGTGAATTAAGCATGATACCCAAAGTAACAACATGAGCCAATATTTATTAGTGAATAAAACACACACACAGCAAGATCAGGAAGTCTGATTCTTGAGTGAATGACTCTTATCTCACTTACAAATCACTTTGAGAAGTTTCTCAATTAATCTGGTTCACTTTCTGAATATAAGTCACTACCTTCATCACATTCTGAAGAAAAACAAAATGCCAAACATGTTTGAAAAGACATGAGGCCGAATAAATGATGACAGAAATGACATTTTGGGTGAAGTGAACTTTTAAGAGTTAAAAGATAAATGTTATCAGTTTTATCAGTGACATTTTACACAAATATGAATGAAATGTTACCATATTTTTGAACTACTTGAATTATCCCACAATCACATTAACAGAATCACATTTGTCTTTCAAACATTTCTTCCTTAAGTTTTAATGGAACTGTTAAGGAACCAGAATTCGTTGGCAATTCTTATAGCGATCCTCCAGCCACTTCAATTGTTTAACAAGCCCACGTGTATCTCACAGTCAATGCATAAATATGAAGAGGAGAACACATTTATAAAGAGATATATAGCTTTTCATTTGGCTCTACAGTGGGCTCAATTAATTATGCGACTGACTGCAGGCGACTGCCCATATTTCTTCACAATACTCACAAATTGAATAAATGCTACATATCTGCTAAAACGTTTGGGAAGTTTGGGATGCACAGAGTAGGTAGTACTTAGCACAGTACACTTATCAGCATGGCACAAGCACTCTTTCTTTTATATTCGAAAAGGAAGAGGCGAGAAAAAAGAGAGGTATCCTGGCTCTGAATAATGCATGAGATTTTTTTTGTTTCATTTTTGAGGAACGTGCGGGTTCTCCCGCTGTCGGATCCGCGGCATCCCGCTAAAGTGTCATTCCAGGCTCATTATTCCCGACCGGAGTGACAATCCACTTAACATACACACTCCTTTCTTATGCCGCGGCCTGCCAATCATCTCTCCGGTTGCCCTTTTAGATATCAGAAACACGTCCCAGCTGTCTCATCACGAGCCGCCCATCACTGTGGCATCATGGGTAGTAACTGATAAGACCACTTAACCTTCCCCCCACTCCTCCTCCGCTATTTTGTTTTCCCCTGCCTCTCTCGCCCTTTCGTTTCCTCTATTGCTTTCCATTTGGCTTTAATTGTTCCAGGCCCGGTGGACGTGTTCCGTTTCAGAGCGCGATGTTCAGAGCGCTTGGCGTGCCCTGAGCGATCCTCATTGGAGCTCTTATTGATCTGTGTTTGGCTGAACATATTCCAGATGAGTAAAGCCAGCCGGCGTGTGTTGCTGGGCCGTTTTCATTAGCCACAGGAAAGAGGCTGCTTAAGTGACTTTGACGTTTGCGCTACCTCAAGCGCTCTTGGATCACTGTTGATGCTCCCTGCTGTTGAGAGCTAGTGCCAAGCTATCAAATTCAACTGTGAACCCAAAGTAAAGGGAAATTAAATGCCCGTCAGGTTGATGCCTTCAAAAACATGAACACACAACGCAAATGGACATGTTGAGGAAATTAGATGTCAGGCGATCCTATTTTAATGGTGTGTTAGCATCTAAATCCAGTCCATGTTATTTGAATATTACTACGCACTATTTGACAAACTCTACAAATATGGATCTATAAACAAGGAGACTCAACATGACCCAATTTTGAATGCTCATGTAAAGTAAAAGTAAAGTTAAAGTCTGAAATTCGTCATCCTAAAAATTTGTCCAATGCGTATTCACAAAACAACACAAAATGGAGTCGTCAAGCAGTGAGGATGATTTTGTTGTCCTCTCTCTTCCTAAAAAGAGAAAAAGAAAGAGGAAATATTGTGTCTATCCAATCCTGAGATTGTGTAAAGAGGAAGGACAGTTCCACGTCCTTCAAAGAGACCATCAATTTCAAAGAGACTGAAGACCATCAATTTCCGTGAACCAATTGTTTGTAATACAGTGCTTTGTGCTGCGAGACAAAGTGGAACAACTTGTCAAACGCCATTCTGGATTTTGGCGTTCGCTTGTATGGTGGCTCTTAACTGTCAAAACCTCTCAAAATTCTTGCTACAGATGTGAAAATTGAACCCGATCCAATTTTTTTATGAGGGACAAAAGTTTCAAAGTGTTGTATAAACGTGATTGACACAACGTGCAAAAATTTCGGACGAGAATTTCGGACCTTTATGAGTCAGATTAAAAATTGACATCAGAAGATCACTCTCATTATATACAAACAAGATGTGTTCATAAACAAATAAATACAGATGAGTTCTAAGTAGCCTTGAGCTGCAAGTAGTAGAATGAATAAATTAATAAATTAATTAACTAAATAATTAACTAACTAACTGTTGGTAGGTTGGTTAGACATTAACAAATGAAAAATAAAATCAAAACAATAACAAAAAGCACACACAAACAAAATGAGTGGCTGAATGTCTGATTGAGTGATTGGATGATTGATGGATTCATTCATTCATTGGTTGACCAATTAATTAATCAATAAACCAACCAACCAAATCACTGAATGAATGAATGAATGAATGAACGAACTTGTGGTAAGCTGGTTTGATGGACCTAATCAACACTTGAAAAATCTAAACAATCCAAACAAATGAATGAACAAACCAACAAACATGAGTAATTAAATAATTGGCTAATATTTAGTGGTCCACTGGCTGGTCAATCAATTGACTAATAAACCAACTGAATGAATGAATGAATCAATCAACCAATCAATCAATGGTTGGTTGACAGATCTTCTGGCCCAACCAAACGGATGAGCAAACAAACCGACAAACTAACAAATAAATTAATTAAACAAACAGGTTATTAATCAAATGAATCAACAAATAATTGAATGTCAAAATAATAACAAAGAGTGCACACAAACAAATGACTGGCTGAATGTCTGATTGAGTGGTCTGATGATTGATGGATTAATTTATTCATTGGCTGACCAATCAATTAATCAATAAACCAACCAACCAAATCACTGAATGAATGAATTTTTGGTAGGTTGGTTTGATGGCCCTAATCAACAAATGAAAAATCTAAACAATCCAAACAAATTAGTGAACAAACAAAAAATTAAAATAATGGGAAAATAAGACAAACCAACAAACAAATTATTGGCTAATTTACTTATTTAATGATTCACTGGCTGGTCAATCAATTAACCAATAAACACACCAAGTGAACCGATGAGCAAATGAACCGACAAATTCATACATAAATAGACAGGCAATCAAATTAAACGAATCAACAAATAACTGAATAAACCAACAATAACAAAAAGTGCTTACAAACAAATAAGTGACTAAATGTCTGATTGAGTGATTGTTTGACCAATCAATTAATCAATAAACTAACCAACCAAATCACTAAATGAACGGATGAATGAATTAACAAACTTTTAGTAGGTTGGTTTGATGGACCTAACTGGCTAATCAATCAATTGACCAATAAACCAACACACCAACTGAATGTATGAATGAATGAATGAATGAACCAATCAATCAATCAATCAATCAATGGTTGTTTGACAGACCTTTTGTCCCAACCAAACAGATGAGCAAACAAACAAACCAATAAATCAACAAATGTAATTAAACAATACAATGAATGAACAAATAATTGAATAACAATAACAAAAAAATATCACAAATAAATGAATGACTGAATGTCTGATTGATTGATGGATTCATTCATTCATTAGTTGACCAATCAATCAATAAACAAACCAACCAAATCACTGAATCAATGAATGAATGAATAACGACAACAATCAGATGACAAATGAGTCACAAAGAAAGAAGGAAAGAAAGAAAGAAAAATAAATGAATGAATGAATGTGTGTGTGAGTGTAGGTAGTGTGATGTTCTTCTTGTCTGCTGCTGTTGTCTAGTTCTCAGACTGCAGCTAGTAACGTGGATTAGAGCAAAGCTTCTGCTTATTCAGAACAGCCAACATATGTCATAACACAGCTTATGAAAAAACAACTCTTAATCACCAGCCGGTTTTGCAGCCTGCCATAACAGCATGCGTGGCGGTGTGTGTGTGTGTGTGTCTGTTTGAGTCAAAGTCTCACCTAAACGTGCTGTAAAAACCTACAGAACAGCTGAATTATGAATACTGATAAAACCAATGAGAGATCAAAGCTTAAACTCTATATGAATCTCCAACGGACTCCAAAATAAACCAGTCCTCTCAGACCGGACCTGGGTGGGATTACATATTCTGTGCTGGAGATTTACAGCAGGCAGCAGGGGGCTTGTTTGGCATTTACTTTATTCTCCTGTAATTATTTTGGGATTCTTTCCTTCCCACTAGACAGTTTCAAAAGAAATAAGGCATCAAAATTAATGTAAGACCTGACAATGAACTGTCAGAATAGCTGAATACATACAGAGCGTGTGAACGAGAGATGAAATCAGCTCATACGCAGCGTGTTCATTAAACGAGGAGAATAAACAAACTCAAATCATTATTCCAAATCTGCAGAGAAGCGATCCTGAAATAGACGCTCCTCTCGCTCCTCCTCTCTCATCCCTCTTCTGGTTTTATTTACAGAAACACAGCCGCGGCAGATATCAAACGTTACCCAATCCGACTCGCGGGAATTCCGCACGCTTCATGTTTTAGACGGGAATGAAGGAAGAGGGAAAGCGAGGGATCTCTCGCTCTTTTGAGATGGCCTTGGCTGCTTCCTCAGATGTAAATCGGAGTTTCTCACTCCTCACACAAACGTGTCCCCTGCATGTAATGGGAAAACAGCAAACAGGCCATTTTTGGAAGCCAACCAGCTTTAATTAGCGTTATCTACTCTCTTTTATTCACTTTTCCGCTACATTCACTCGCTCGCGGGTCTTGTGCTCTGCCACCAAACCGTTCGTGTAAGAAAATAGAAACACTTGACGCCAAATTAAGCTCATTCTTTGTGTTTTTAAGTGGTTTATTTTTGATATCAATTGGAAGCTTAACTTATTTCTAAGAACTGGTTCTTTTAACTGGATTGATTCAACGATGCAGTGGTTCTTTTACATCATCTCATAATTTGGTGCTGGCATATAACATGCTCTGGCATGTTCTGATAAAGTCACATCTAGGCACAAACTGCTGTTTTTCTCAACTGAAGTACATTAATTAACATGTTTATTGCAATTTCATGTGTCCCGGTTCAGTTTCTTGCTCTCATACTAATTGAGATTAATGTTCTCAATAGGCTATTCAAATTCATTTACATTTCTCAGCTACGCTTTAGCATACGTTAGTGAAATTTTACCTCACAAGAATGATTTGGAGTCAGGTGGCTTTATAATACTCACTTGTCACTACAAATGTCCCTTCTGCGAAGTAAGTATCTCTCAGTATCATCATAGTACAGTATATTGACGCCTACTTGAAACACTTCTGTCACTTGAGCACAAAATTTGTATTTTCCCACTGCACACATTTTATCATTACCCTAGTTTTTATAGATTTTCCCATCATGTTCGGTTTCACTTTACAGTCAACTATAAGTATTGTGAAATCAACAGAGAGATCTGTGAGTCCTAAAATACAGTTTATCGATATATATAAACTGCTGGTAACTTAATGTACTTTGACATTTCATTACTTTGTTTTGAAACAGGTCATACACCTCAATACATGAAAGGTGTTTTGTTATGAAGTATAGGTGCACTATGCTTCTGGGCAGAGTTGTAAAGGTCTTATCTAGTGAAATGATTGTTCATTTTCTACACACACACACACACACACACACACACACAAAAGTATACTTTTTAACCACAAATTCTTGTCTTGATGCCCCTTTCAGAACCTGCAAAATGTTATTTTACCAAAATAAGAGGGATCCTACAAAATGCGTGTTATTTTTTATTTATTACTGACCTGAATAATATATTTCACATAATATGTTTACATATAGTTCACAAGAGAACATAATATTTGAATTTATAAAAATGACATACGCTTTATTCTTAATACTGTGTTGTTACCTGAATGATCCACAGCAGTGTTTTTTTGTTTAGCAATAGCTGTTCATGAGTCCCTTGTTTGTCCTGAACAGTTAAACTGCCCACAGTTCTTCAAAAAAATCCTTCAGGTCTCACAAATTCTTTGGTTTTCCAGCATTTTTGTATATTTGAACCCTTTCCAACATTGATTTTGAGATCCATCTTTTAACACTGAGGACAACTGAGGGACTCGTATGCAACTATTACAGAAAAGTTCAAATACTCCCTGATGCTCCAGAAGGAAAAACCAAGCATTAAGAGCCAGGGGGTGAAAACTTTTAGAATTTAAAGATCAGGGTAAATTTAACTTATTTTGTCTTCTGGGAAACATGTAATTATCTTCTGTAGCCTCTGAAGGGCAATACTAAATAAAAAACAATATGATATTTAGGCAAAATAGGGAAAATGTCCACATCTCCATTCTGTTCAAAAGTTTTCATCCCCTGGCTCTTAATGTATGGTTTTTCCTTCTGGAGCATCAGTGAGTGTTTGAACCTTTTGTAATAGTTGCATATGAGTCCCTCAGTTGTCCTCAGTGAAAAAAGATGGACCTCAGCGTCATACAGTCATTGTTGGAAAGGGTTCAAAAACACAAAAATGCTATAAAACCAAAGAATTTGTTGGAGCTAAAGGATTTTTCTGAAGAACAGCAGATAGTTTAACTGTTCAGGACAAACAAGGGACTCATGAACAACTATCACTAAACAAAAAAAACACAGCTGTGGATCATTCAGGTAACAACACAGTAGTGAGAATCAAGAGGATGTAAACTTTTGAAGCGGGTCATTTTTATAAATTCAACTACAGTATTGTTTTCTCTTGTGGACTATATGTAAACAACTTTTATGTGAAATATCTTTTTCAGGTCAGTACTAAGTAAAAAAAAATCATGCATTTTGTATGATCCCTCTCATTTTGGTAAAATAATTAAAAGATTCTGAAAGGGCGATGTAAACTTTTGACATCAAATGTATGTAGTCACATTGGAAAGGTGGAAATGAGGTTACGTAGGCTTAAGTACAGACCCAGTGTTTACTAAGCGAACATGCAAAGAAAATCAAATTTACACAAAAATGTAAAACAACAATGTTGGACACCTTTGAAGTTGGAGGAGAAAATAAGATGGAGTTTTGTTTGCCCTACCCTACCTTTTTTGAACTGAAGTATGTGGAAGAAGAACTAACTGCGCGTGACGTTTCCAATGTGATTAATTAATACGTGAAGTCAGAGATAGTTCAAGCAAGCATTTGTGGTTAAAAAGTATATAAATTTTAATATTTTTTTAGAAAATGACTGATCGTTTCACTAGATAAGACCCTTAGTCCTCAGCTGGGATCATGTAGAGCCCTTTGAAGCTGCACTGAAACTGCAATTTAGACTTTCAACGTGTTAATTCCCATTGAAGTCCACTATATCGAGAAAAAACTGGAACATTTTCCTCAAAAAAACTTCTTTTTGACTGAAGAGAGAAAGACATGAACATCTTGGATGACATGAGTGAGTCAATTATCAGGAAATGTTTATTCAGGAAGTGAACTAATCCTTTTACAACTGAAAGATTGTTAATGAAAGTTAATTGAACGATCAAGCCTGACTCAACACTCCATCTTTCAACTGCTTTTTGTTTCAGCTGCTGTATCAAAACAGTACTAGCAGATCAGAACCCCACAACTTCAAAAGTTTAAGGATCTCACTGTGACACCAAGACATGAGCTACAGCATGAAGACAATAAATGACAGCCCTCTTTGTCCATTTTCAGCAGGGTCAGTGGAGTTGTCGTCTTAGGAGGACACTTGAGCTTGAGATAAAGAGGGTCCTGTTAAATGGGGTCATAAAAATCTAAAGGGCTGTAGAGTTAGCAGTCCATCAAAATGAACTGCAAGTAAAAAAAAAAGAGAAAAACAACCAATGAGAGAAGGAAAGAACAGGAGTCAAGAGAAGAAAAAAACAGCTATGCTTTGTAATGCAATGCAATAGGCGACTGAACTCTTGAGTCTATCCTCTGATCCTCCCAAGCTGAAAAATGGTGGATTTAATGGAGGATGGCTTCATCAGTCATTCACAACACTTAATCTTGTTGTCGCATACTGAAATCCAATAAACAAATGCTCTAACGGAGTATGTTCTTCAGGGCTCGGGTCCCAAGGGGCTTCACAGGAAATGTCCTTTGCGCCACAGGTTTCCACACCATTTCCTAAACATTCGGCTCTAACCGAAGCAGTGAAAACACTAACACAAACAGCTGCCCGTCTCTGTCAGGCTGCATCTCGTCTGCATCAGCGAATCCGTTAAATAATGGAGACATCTGCAACAGACTGCCTGCCAGTCTCTGGAAAATAAGACATCTCAAGAAACTACACTAGAGGCCTCGACTGATCATTTGAGGTGTTAAGGACGTGCTAATCGTCTAATGCAAAAAAAAAGGCAGCTGCATCAGTCACTTAGAGATGCGGCATTAGCATGAAGTGCTATTTGGAAGTTAGCCCAACAAATTATCCTATAATTCCAAAAACACTTACTCCCTGTGGAGTTTTAGAAGATGTCTAATGAAATATCTAGCACAATATAGTGCTTAGGATATGACCTACCACAAATAGCAGCAAATATATACTAAATTCAGATTTATTTTTTTTAATTTAGTTAATTAAAATGAGCTAATGCAACAGTTTTCCCCCACAGTTTTATCACTTAAAATCACATGCAATAAATCTAGATTAGTAAAATGTGAGCTGATTCTTTGCCATTGGAACTACATAAACAATAATAATAAAAACAAATATTGAGAAATGTCCATGTACTACACACAATTTGCCTATTATACAGCTTTATTTATTTTATTTATTACTTGAAAAATGTGTTCTATGGTTATTGCATTGCTTGTTGTATGGCAAATAAATTACTAAACAATAATATGCAATTCTATATTAACAATATACACAATGAATGTTAAAAAAAATGTAATAGAAGTATTAAAATATGTTTGAAATTTAATTAAAAACTTAAAAACTGAAAAGTAAATATATATTATATAATATTATTATATAACATTATGTAATAGAATATTATATAATATAGTATTTTTTATGGAAATCCATTTCCGTCACTGAATAAAAATTAAGAAAAAGGTTATTGTGACTTTTTTCTCAGAATTGCATGATACAAATTTGCATAAAGAGATAAATTCAGACTTTTTTCCCTTGCATTTGTGAGTTTATATCTCACAATTCTGAGAAAAAAAATGTTATAAAGTCCAATTTTGAGGGGGAGAAAAAGCCTGATGATCTCAGAATTGCGAGTTTATATCTTACAATTCTGACTTTATAATTTGCAGTTGCAGTTATAAAGTCAGAATTGCAATATATAAACTCGCAGTAGAATTGCGAGATATAAATTAAGAGTTAGTATTGTGACCATTTCTCACAACTGCAAGTTTATTTCTCACAATTCTGAGAAAAAAAAGTCAGAATTGCGAGATAAAAAGTAGCAATTATGTTTTTTATTATTATTATTATTATTTATTTTTTTTTTTTTTATTATTTTTTTTTAATGGCGGAAATGGGTTTGCATAATTTTTAGTATTACACAATATATAATTATATAATTCTACAATATTATGCAATATAATTTTATATAATGTAGTATTTTTAGTGTTATATTTTTAATATAATAAAATGCCAGTAGTGCTGTATCTCACTTTTTCAAGTCTTTTTCAAGGTTATTTCATGAAGGCAGGAGAAAATTAATTCATCTGTGTGTTATAAGACTAATAAAAGCATTCATAACTTTTTTTTTTTTTTTTTTTTGAAAAGGCTTTAATTTAATTGCATGAAAAGTTTTCCTCAATTTAATTAAGTTCACTAAATGTTCCCATTTCTTGGGTGTTCAGCCACAGTAATTTGTCCTCATTTCATAAAGCAAACCATTAAAAAAGGGAAAACAAACATAAGTGAAAGATCAAAAAGAAAACCCAAAATTAGAAGTCTTTGGCAAAATTCAGTCTCTCTGATTAAAAAATAAGCACTAAATGAGTAAAAAGTACATCTGTGACAAATGTGCCCTTCTGAGGAAGCTGTCATTGCCCTCTAATCTGAAGTCGATAACAGATGGTTAAATATTTTATGGGGCGCCAAGTGCAGATAATTGGTTAGCTTAAAGAACACTTTATCACTCCTAGTTGTGAAGCGTTTAACCTTTGCCTCAGAGCAAGCTGCTAATCATTAAAGATCCCACTTTTGACTGGGATCAATCACCCGGTTCCGACTGCCACTTTCACATTCATTTCCAAATTTCACGCTCACCCTCACAAAGAGATTTCAATTGCGTTAGAGGGATAGAGGGACAAAAGGAGAAGAACTATCTGAAAAGTGAAACAGAGGGAGGTTACACCAAACATCGCTCATGTGTTATCAAAAGATTGTGTGCCATCTGAAAACAAAAACTTTAAAACCATTCCTATTTTTCATATGCACTTGGTATTCTAGGCGATCCATTTCTGACAGTACTACACCTTACATGGAGAGTCAGAAAGAGTGAGCTGAATTTAGGCTCCCAAATACTTCTCTAACCCACCCTGAGGCGATACTCGGAGAGAGAGAGAGAGAGATTGTTCATTTGAAGCATAAAGTGCAAGAACTAGGCTGAATATATAAAACTGAGCAGCATGTAAAGGCTGTGTGATAAAATGAGTCATATATGACAAAATGAATTAGAGAAATGTTGTGAAACAAGGTCAGCTCTATTATGCTGCCTTATGAATAACCATAATGCTGAGAACAAGCCACAATTACTTAAAGCATAACATCTCTCAATGACCATAAAAAGTTGTGTGTGAATATGCGAGTGGATTATAATTTCAATTTAAACCGACATAATTCAACCAAATGAGGAGATACATGTTAAACAGAACATGCAGAACATGTTAAACCCTTCAGCGATCATCCATGCAATGTATTTTTTTGTTTATAAATCAAATTTCTATAATTTAACACACTTTCAAATGTATAAAAAAAATAAAATAAATAAAAAATACTTTATTTTTGAAAATTCAAATAAAAATATTGTTTTAAAAATTATTTCATAATTCAAAAATTCAAATAAACATCCAAAGAAAAATCTAATATTTAAAAAATGTACATATTTTAAAACAACATAAAATATTTTGAAAACTTCTGTAATTTAATACATTTTAAAAAAGTAATTTAAAAATTCTAATAAAATTCAAAAACAAAACATTTCTTTAAAGATTTAAAAATTCAAACAATGAAAAATGTATCTACTTCAGTGTATTTTAAAATGTATTCACTAATTAAAAAAATAATGAATTCAAAAATGCATTTAACGTGATTTAATAAAAAAAATCAAATAAAAAACTGTAACAAATAAAAAAAAATAAAAATGTATTAAACATATGTATTAAATATAAAATAAGATTTATTTGTAATGTATTTAATGTATTTTAAAATGTATTCAATAATTTAAAAATGTAAATAAATTCAAATATGCATTTAAAGTGATTTAATAATTCTAAAATAGTTTATATGTATTAAATATAATATATAATAAATCTTATATAATCAATTTAAAATGCAGTTGTATAAATGTATAATGTATAAATTAATTTGAGCCTGTCTTGTGCCAGAATTGTGTGGATTAAGAAAATCAAATAAATGTTGAGTTTTGCAAACTCTTACCTCTAACCATGATATGTAATACCAAAGGTATCACTTTTTTTTTTTTTTTTTTTTTTTTTTTTTTTCAGACAAGAAAGCTATGGTTTACTATTAAAGACACTCATCAATCTTTACACTTTTGCAGAGCTGCCAAGCAAGACTGGGTGATTGAGAATAGAAGGCTGCATTTGCAGCACCCCTGGAGCAACACATTCAGAAATCATCTTGCTCAAGGGCACAGCGGCTGTGGGTGAAGTAATGACAGGTATCCCAGACTCCACAGCAGAAATATACACCTGCAACCTTCAGGGACCTTCAGTAAAGCCTCTCCACACAATCCTATGCCCTTATAATAACCCTTTCATCTTTTCAAAAGAATTATTAGGAGCTCTAAAAAACCAAGACCAAATATTATTATAGCCAGGCATTATGGTGGGACCTTGTCCCACTCGTACAAACAGAGAGCCCATTAGAAACGCGTGTGACAGTGAGCTCCATTAGCTCAAAGTGCAGCTATACTGAAGAGCATTTCTCACCCTCTCTTTGCCCTCCAAATCACTTCTAGAGCTGTGCATCTGACACCGTATGTTTGTGTGCAGGAATACACTCACAGCACAAGAGCCACTCAGACCACTTAACGTTACTCGTGTTAACATGGTAAACGATTAGCATTCTTCATCTAATACCTACTACTGGAACAACATCTAAACCAAAAGGTGATCTGAAAGTCAGCCAAATTCAGGCTCGAAATATTTCACAGAGAATCTAAAACATCAAAGCCAGCTGGAGGTACAGGCATCGCCGGTGAACAGGTATCTCTAGAGATTACGCAATAGAAAGAGTTTATGGTTTTACTATGATCCATAATTGTTCAAATAGTGCTTGAACACTAGGAAGAGCTTCTGTATTTGGATTATTTACTAAAGTCAAGCCACCTTTATTTGTATAGCACTTTGTACAATACAGATTGAATTAAAGCAGCTTCACAGTGATAAATATGATTAAAGTTTAGTAACTCAACTACGGAGACTGTTCCCATTACCCTGTTTTTATGCGCATTTTAAAATATCACATCAGAAATGAGTGACAGAAATGCCAAATTTCAAAAAAAATGCTAACAAGTTTTTATGCTCAACTGAGGTGGTTTTTGACTTGTGCGAAAAAGGGTTAATGGGAACAATGGGAGATGGAAATGCATTTTCCGAATAAATTCCTCCATGCGCACCAAAATGTCACGTCTTTGCGTGATGGGAGGGCATAACCTGACTAACCAGTGGAACGATTTTGTTCCACAGCAAAAAATGTTATGGCAATTTTTAAATGCCTGAATAAAGTCTGTCTTCAAAGTATTTCTGTATAAATATCTCCCAGGACTGTCTTCCCAACCAGCAGGCATCCACCTCCGAAACCAATGACCGCATTTATTGTTTTGTCTGCTTGCTCTGAGGCGCAAATAATTTATTATAAAAAAGAATTATATTCAGTGGCTATTTGGTAGTATTTAGGGCTATTAGTGATATTTAGTGCCAGTTTATCAGGAATTGACGTTTTTATTCTCTTTCGCTCATTAGATGGAAACGGTGCTTATTCGCAAACGTTTTCTGCAAAATTCCAAATTTGCGCACAAGCTGAATTTGCAACTTTGGATAAAAAGCCCAGCTATCGTTTAGCTCAATTCAGTGTTGCATTAAGTAGGGCCCTACAATTTCGACGATGTGGAAAGCGCAGATGGAATCGTGGAATCCAGTCATAAAAACAGAATTTACTGTATAACGCAGAATGTCACAGAATTTTGGATGAATAAATCAAAAGTAGGTCAGTACAATTAAATAAAAATGCAATATGAACTAGTGTCTGTGAATATTAAGCCAAAAAAGTATTATTTAAATATGAATCCTGCATATTCTGTGTCTATGTGTGAATGAATGGCGCTGACGCGCAGTTTCCTTTACTAAACACAAACTGAAGTGCACATGATGCTCACTGTGTTTTCAGCCTCTGTCGCCTAATGAGCAAATGAATACATAAATAATCTCTAGAACTGCTCTAAAAGTCACTTAATGAGTATTTTAGCGTTTCTTTCAAGTAAAACTATCGTCATATCATATACAAACAGAAACCTAAAGGTCTTCACAGCAACTCAGCAAAATAAAATTTTAGTTTAACTTGAACACACTGCGAAAGAAAATATATTACTTAATGTAATGAAAGTCCTACTAATACTAATAAAATGAATATTAAAACATTATTTTTTTAATATTTTGCTATACAAGACCCTTCTTCCTCGGCTGGGATCGTTTACAACCACATTTGGGATCGTTTGAAGCCGCATTTAAACTGCATTTTGGAAGTTCAAAATCGGGGCACCATAGAAGTCCACTATATGGAGAAAAATCCTGAAATGTTTCCCTCAAAAAACATAATTTCTTTATGGCTGAAGAAAGAAAGACGCGACAAGGGGTGAGTACATTATCTGTAAATTTTTGTTCTGGAAGTGGACTTAGCCTACAGCACCATCTAGCCTAGAGCACCATCTGCTGATCGATTCCAGAGTGAATCCCGAAGTATTCGGAAAATCAAATCAAATCAATTTATTGTCACACCCCTACTGTTTAGTTCCTGTTTCAATGAAGCCCGCCTTCCAAACACAAAATGTGCACTGATTGGTTAGCTGGCCCAGTGCATTGTGATTGGTTAACCACTTAGAGCATGTTCCGTAAATGACACGCCCTTTACTATAACCACAAGTTTCATCTGCTCTGCTGTAAATATTAAAAAATGTGTCAATTTTGCCATGTAAGTTCGAGTCTGATTCAGTCCCTGAGAATATTTATGAACTTGTGCAGAATCTTTGCAAGGACAAATAAAAAGTTTTCGGATACAAGATGGAAGAAACAGTGTCTCTTTGCCATGGCAGTAACATGCTACGAGGCTTTGCCCCGTGGTTGGGAATTATTGAAATTAGTGACATTTTGACAAGCTGTTTGTTGTACACTGTAAAAAATAAAAAACACAATTTTTGAGTCATCTTAAAATAATTTGTTACCCTGCTGCCTTAAAATGTTAAGTTCAGTTAACTAAAATAAGTTCAGTCAACTTGAAATGTTAAGTTGTACTAAGTAACAACTTAGATATTTGTGTTTGTTAAACTTAATAGATGGGTAAGTAACCCAGCTGCCTTAAAAATTTAAGTTGATTCAACTCAAATATCTAAGTTGTCACTTAGTATAATTTAACATTTCAAGTTGAATAAACTTTTTTGAGTTGACTGAACTTACAATGTTAAGGCAGCCAGGTTACAAATTATTTTAAGTTGACTCAACAAAATGTTTTTTACAGTGTAGTTCTTGAAAAGTGTTTTCTGTTTAAGAGAATATCTCCTTTCAGAGTGGACTTTGAACTTTGTAACCTTGCAGTACCTTTGTAACTATGCTCAAACAATAACACTCTAACTGAAGTTGAATATAAGTTTTTAATATCAAATATTGCACTTTTGCCACTGTGACAAGCATATATGGAGTTAAGACCTGACATATAGAGACAGTCAGTGAGGTGTCAAAAGTGTTTGTGATAGGCACCGTTTCCATTAACCTTTCCAGCCGCACACCTCAGGTCACATAATGCAGAGATAAAGCCAGACAGAGAAACTGAGAGACGGGACATGAATGGGACAGTGAACACGGAGCAGGATTATGCACTACATATCTGAGAATTGCTCTTTTTCAAATTACATGGAGATTGAGGATTGTTTTATTGGCAATATGAGAGCAGAGGATGATGAAGCTCATCAGGACAGAAGAGTGTGAAGCAGCACATTCACAGCGTCTAACAGCACAGCTCTGAGATTTTCTGTCTCCCTGCTGTATTGACAAGCAATGCTGCCTTCATCTATTAGGAGTGGAAAAGATTAAAAGATGCAATGGTTTAATCTCCTTTCCAACAAACTTTTCTCGCTCTTGCCTGCTTCTCCCACGATTACAGCCTTCATACCGCTCTCTTCAAAATCTTGTTTTTGCAAACTGCTTTTTTCTTTGTGCGCCCTTGATGCTTTTTGTAAAAAAAAAAAAAAAAAAAAAAAAAAAAAAAACATATGACACCAACAAGGATAGAAAAAGCACACCACTAAGAAACAGGCTTATTATAGTTAACTAAAACTACAATTTACAAAAGTTTTTTTTCATAAATAAATAAATGAAGTTTATTTCCATAAAGTGTATTTCCAGTCTATTTGCCAACAGCTTCAAATTTTAATTTAGTGTAAGTACTAAAATGACTAAAACAAACTTAAAGATGTATTTAAATAAATGCATACATTTTATTTCCATTATTTGTCAACATGTATTTTAAATAAATAAATAAATGTTATTTCCACTATTTGTCAACAGCTCCCATTTTCATTTAGTTGAAGTACTTTTCAACATTTATTTTAAATAAATAAATAAATAAATAATAAATAAAGTTCTAAAATATCTAAAACAAACGTATTTTAAATGAATGAATGAATGAAAATAAAATAAATTCATTTTATTTTCACTATTTGTTAACTGCTCCTATTTTCATTTAGTTTAAGTACTAAAACAACTCAAACAAACTTAATGCATTTTAAACAATCAAATAATTAATTTAATTAATTAATTAATTTTATTTCCACTATGGCTTCCATTTTCATTTAGTTGTAAGTACTAAAAAAAAATCAAACAAACAAAAAAGATGTATTTAAAATACTGTAAATAAAAAAATACATAAATAAATAACTAAAGCATACTTAAAGATGTAATGAAAAACGAAAATAAAATTTCTACAACTTTAACAGATTTTTAAATGAAAACAAAATATCAAAATTAAACCAAATTCAAAGTATTGTGAATAACTATAGTATTTCAATGACAAAGTACAAACATAACAGTGCTAAGAACTTGGCACATGCATTTGTAATGCATTTTTAAACGATTTTTCTTTTATTGTGGACGCTCTTTTCTGTCATTGACCCAAATGCAGTCACAATATCATAACCACGCAAGGGGCTGCGGGGGTGTCCCTTGCGCTAGCAAAGCTTTCGTGACGCACAAAGCTTTCCTTTCAGGCCTTAACATTTCGAATTGATCAAGGAAAATGGATATGAATGTTGGCATAGGGTAGAAATAATGTGTTCCTTCATGAAGACACGTTTTGGCTTTGTAGTAAAAGAGAATGCAGAGCCTAATAACAGCATCTGACATGATTCCTGTCAGATTCTCTCTCCTCGTCTCTTTTTCACAGTCAGTCCAAAACAGATTATCACTGTCTGCGGGGAATCATCTCGAAAACAAACCAAAGAAAGAATTTATAAAATAAACCAACTGAGTGTCACACCGTGTGAAGGTCCTTGTCAGCTCAGAGGAAGATTACAATTTAGAAGACGCTTTTATTGTTTTTGCTGCGTCTCAGTGAATCTCACTGTGAGGAATACTTTAAAAGCTCACCTGTGTGCACACGTCTTTTTAATATCTGACCAGCTGTCACGTTTAGACCTTTTTGTCATTCCACATGGATTGTATATTGTTTCCAGGTGTAACACAGATGCACATCATTGAAATAAACATATAACATTGACGACTGTTCACCAGAAATGAAATCTGTCATCATTTATGTTCGCTCTTGTCATTCAAAACCTGTATGTTTTTTGTTATATTATAGTATAGTATGAAAAGATTTTTTCTTCTGAGTTTTTCTAAAGATTATGCACAAAGATTGCATTTAATAGTGTTATTAAAATATTATTATTATTATTTCTTTTTTTTTTTTTTTAAGATTAAGCATTAGATGATGGAAAAGGTTTGCAGACATGGGCAAGTAAACAGATTTTTTTTTTTTTCTTGGTGTACTGTCCCTTTAAACATAACTGTAAACACCGCCACAGAAGAAGACTATTTTACAGTAGATATGGAGTCATATGTTGAAAAAGAAAATACATTTGAATAAATTTACTTTTTAGAAGCTCCATCAAACACCAACAGCCTGCTTGATGGAGCTGCTGAAGCAAGCTCGGGATTTTGGGATATATAGAAAACAATGCCGTGACTGTATCACGATTTGAAGGGACTGAAGGTGCAGTTTTCTATGTGTTATTGCGTATATTTTGCTCTTTTCCAAACACTAATGGCTTCAGAGTTTTGATAGATTTTATTTATTTATTTATTTATTCAGATAAAATGGAAAAATATCATATCATATAAATATTATATAAAATGTAATGGATATTTTTTGTCATAAAATATATCAGATTTCATTATACAAATACTACAATTCTATATTTTTTATTCAAAATAAATGAATAAATAAATAAAGACAACTTTAATCAAATAAAATCAATAAATCAAATGCAACAACAAAACAACAACAACATAGTAGTAGTAGTAGTAGTAATAATAATAATAATAATAATAATAATAATAATAATAATAAACAATAACAATAAACTGTTTTTATTGTTATTGTTCCCAGTCCCATATTATTTAAAAAACCTACACTGCTTATTCAAAATAAATATAAAAATTAAAAACAAAACAGATAAACTCAAACAATATAATAATAATAATAATAATAATAATAATAATAATAATAATAAATAGTTTTAAGTCCCACAGTCACATTAATTAAAACAAAAACTATACTACTTATTTAAAATAAATAAATAAAGTTGTAATTAAAAACAAAAATAAAACAGATAAACTCATCAGCAATGTTATAATAAATAAATAAATAAATAAATAAATAAATAAATAAATAAATAAATAAATAAATAGTTTTAAGTCCCATGGTCACATATTTAAAAAAAGAAACTATACTATTTATTCAAAGTAAATATAAAAAGTTGTAATAAAAATAAAAATGAAACAGATAAACTTATTATTATTTATTCTAAATAAATGAGTAAATAAAATAAAATATATAATAAACACAACAACAACAACAACAACAACAACAACAACAACAACAACAATAATATCAATTGTTTTAAGTCCCACATTATTAAAAATAAATTACAATTAAATTCTGTACTATTTAATCCAAATAAATAAATAAATAAATAAATAAACAATTAAAAAGGTAATTAAATAAACACAACAACAAAACAAAAACAACAACATTAATATTAATGTATACATTTGTTTTTAGTCTTACAGTCCCACATTATTAAAAATAAATTAGAATTAAATTCTATACTATTTATTCAAAATGAATGAATAAATAAATAATTTAAAAACAAATAATACAATGTTCACAACAATAACAACAACAACAACAATAATAATAATAATAATAATAATAATAATTATTATTATTATTATTATTATTATTATTATAAGTATTATTATTATAAGTATTATTATTATTATTATTATTATTATACATCAATTGTTTTAAGTCCCACAGTTCAGCTCAACATTATAATATAGGATTTTATGAAAAATGAATATTCATTTGGAGATTTGCTAAAGATTACACATACCAGTGTTGAAAATTTTATTTTTGTATGTCTTTGTGTTTTAAAAGATTAAATTTAACCACTACATGATGGCAAAGGTTTGAAACTACATAGGGTATAAAAATGAGGACAGAATTTTTATTTTCCTTTTTCTTTTTCTTTTTTTTTTTTTTTTGGTTTACTGTCCCTTTAAGCATGACTGTAAACACAGTCTACACAAACTTGTATTAGATGTGGTAAAATATTCCTCTGTGGCCTGTAATGAGAGTGTTAGGGAGTGAACATTGCTAGCACTCTCTCTCTGTCTTTCTTGCCCAGTGGCACTGCAGTCTAGGTTATCAATCCTGCTTTGTGTGCTAATGATGGTGCCGCGCATAGCAGCCAGTGCACAGGCAATGAGAGGCAGCAGGCATGAAAGGGGGAGAATCTACTGCTGGCAGCCACAGCACAGTGCAGGGATGAGATGTGACTGGAATAAACAAACAGCAGCCCCGTTTTGTCGGCACAAACACACACGTACACACAAGCCGCTGCTGCTGCTGTAGTTTCACTGCACGTAAATCCACACAGACGGTGTTTTACTGCAGGTTACACGCAGACTCACACACACACCCACACGTTGTGCCCTCAGGCCCGCGTTTGTTCGCCGCACTCCGGAGGTTTGAGATTTGCATCACATGAATCCGACACCACAGTTTTCTGAAAAGATGTAGCTAACATTTGGTGCAGTGGATTCAAATCTTTAGACCTGAGGATCGAGCTTCCCAAGACTAGGATAACCGCTTAACCGTACAAGCAAAATCGAGATATTCCCATTGTTTTAACAGAACATTGCTAAGATTGTTATTCCCACTGTTTTAACAGAAATGTATAGACAGAAAGAGTGCAGAATGGGGTAGTGAAGTGACTTTAATTAAAACATAATCTCAAAATATGATGAGACAAAAATAAGATGCACACTGCAAGATGCGCTAACAATGTTTCTGAAGAAGATAATCCAATAAAATAATCCAATCATAGTTAATAATGTCAGGGGAAAGACCCATTTTAGCAAAAGCAGAGATAATCACATATGTACCACAGTAAGAACATAATATTATATCTTGAATCTGCACATAATTATGCAAAAGTTACGTTTACGTGTCTACGCTCCTCTGTGTCTACACTCTTAAAGGAGAAGTCCAATTTACAGATAATGTACTCACCTCCTTGTCATTCCAGATGTTCATGTCTTTCTTTCTTAAGTCGAAAAGAAATTGTTTTTTTTGAGGAAAACATTTCAGGATTATCTCCATATAATGGACTGATATGGTGCCCCGATTTTGAGCTTCCAAAATGCAGTTTAAATGCAGCTTCAAACGATCCCAAATCAGTTGTAAACGATCCCAGCTGAGGAAGAAGGGTCTTATCTAACGAAACAATTGGATATTTTCATTAAAAAAATACAATGTAAATACTTCTTAATCTCAAACGCTCATCTTGTATTGTTCTTCCCGACCTCTATTTTTTCCGATTCACAACAGTTAGGGTATGTCGAAAAACTCTGATCGTTTTTCACCCTCAACTTCAAAAATCATTTCAAAATCATCCTACATCACTGCAAAAGTTGCGACCCAGTCTTTGCAAAGTGAACATGCAAAGAAGATCAAACACCAAAAGGTAAAACAGCGATATAGGACGATTTTGAAGTTGAGGGAGAACATGAAATGGGAGTTTTTCGACATACACTAACTGTCACGAACCTTTAAAAATAAAGGTGCTTTAAAAGGTTCTTCGCAACGATGCCATAGTAGAACCATTTTTGGTTCCACAAAGAACCATTCAGTAAAAGGTTCTTTAAAGAACCATCTCTTTCTTACCGTTTCATAATCTGAAGAACTTCCTTTTGCCTTTTGTGAAACAGAAAGGTTTTTCAGTTGTTAAAGGTTCTTTATGGAACCATTTAAACAAGAAAGGTTCTTCTATGGCATCTTGAAGCACCTCTGTTTTTAAGATTGTATGCACTAAAACAAATGTAAACTAAAATAATATTTTCATTGACTGATTTTACATTCCTATGAAAGCACGTTTCCGCCACTGAATTTTAAAAAAAAAAGGTTACTGCGACTTATCTCAGAGTTCTGACGTTTTTTCTCAGAATTGATATAAACTAGCAATTGCAAGTTATAAAGTCAGAATTCCGAGATATAAACTAACTGTGAGTTATAAACTCAAATTTTTCTCACAATTGCAAGTTTGTATGTTACAATTCTGAATTTTTCTTGCAGTTGCAAGCTTATATCTCGCAATTCTGACTTAATAACTCACAACCGCATGTTATAAAGACACAATTGCGAGATATAAACTCACAGTTCTGACTTTTGTCTTCAGAATTGTGTGATATGAACTAACAATTGCGAGAAATAAAGTCAAAATTGAAACTGAATTGAGTTGGTAGCTCACAATTCTGACTTTTTTCATGCAATTTTGAGTTTATATCTATAATTACACGTTATAAAGTCAGAACTGCAAGATATAAACTCACCATTCTGAGAAAAAAAGTCAACTGTGAGATGAAAAGTCACAACTACCTTTTTTTAATTCAGTGGCAGAATTCTATAGATTTAATTTCAGTTAAAGTAAAAGTGACTAAAATGGATAAATAAAGCTTAATTATATTTCATTAAAATATAACTAAAAATGAAATGTTATTAAAATATTTATAAATACAATTTACATTTAATATTATTACACATTGGACTTTCTCTTTAATTAAATATTTTCATTGAATGAAATTAGCTTTTTTATTTTAGAGTAAGAATTACTAAATATTATATTATTTAAATATATATATATATATATATATATGTTTATGGATACTTTTATCATAAAAATTAAAAACTATATTTGTCATAAAAGATATTAACTGGCTAAAAAGAAAGTGAAAATGAACACTGGACACAATCAGTGTTATTGTTCACTAAAGCTGAAACGTGGTGTTAATGGTGTAAATTAATTTAAATAAATCTGAAGTAGGTCAAACGCCCTTCACAAAAAAAAGGTAAAACAGCGATGTAGGCTGATTTTGAAGTTGAAGGAGAAAATGAGATGGGAGTTTTTCGACATACCTTAACCGTCATGAATCAGAATACACAGAGTTCACAAAGAGCTAGACAATACCAGCGTTTGAGGTTAAAAAAAAGTATATAAATTGTAATTTTTTTTTAGAAAATAACCGAACGTTTCGCTAGATAAGACCCTTCTTCCTCAGCTGGGATCGTTTAGAGCCCTTTGAAGCGGCATTTTGGAAGTTCAAACTCGTGGGCACCATAGAAGTCCATTATATGGAGAGAAATCCTAAAATGTTCATTCATGTTAGCTGTTAACAACTGACACCTTATTGTAAAGTGTCACCAAAATAATACATAAATAATTCTAAAATAACACTGCACACAACTCAAGTTGGATTCAAACCTTGGTCTTCACACAGTAAACTACTGCGCAACCCTCTGTGCCACAGCTCTAACAAAATCTAGATGTTATTCTTGTCACCGATGTGCACAGCGCCCACGTTTCCCTGCATGTACCCGCGCCACCCAGGCGCTCATGAGAATCCACAAATGAAAGTGTGGCCGATCGCCAAGCAGCAGCAGGGAATGCTCATTCGGCTAATATCTCTCTCCGTGCCGGTTTAATTAAAGCCAACAATATCTTATTTAATGCGTGGGTCATGAGTCGTTCACTGCTGTGGTACAAAAAGACCAGCGTGATTTCCTCTGTCATGCAACCAGCAAACAAGGCCCGAGGAGAAAGCAAAGCTGCGGTTTCCTGCAGAGAGGAATGCGGCGCTCACACCCACGGATCCTGTTAATATCGGATAAGACATAACAGGTCGCACACGGTGTTGTCAGAAGGCCAAACAGGGATATGAGAGCGAGAGCGTGTTTGATTAGAAGCCGGTCGGTGCTATTTTGAAAGCCCAGTGGGTTCCTCTGTGAGGTTTGATGGAACAGCCTCTCCAGGTGAAATTTAGCACTGTTGCAGTGATTTTGGGTTTCTGCCCTCTCTGTGAGTTTTGATTGCTTTCCACGTTCAACCACATATTGAGTTGCTTTATAATTTCCCATAAGGTAACGGCTCAGTGAGCGCAGGCAGGCTTGTTTAAATATTGTAATTATATGCAGGATCTCAGTGGAGACCACCAAGTAGTATGCGGATAAATATATCTACCTGTACTCCATCACTGATAACCTTATCAAACACAGGTGTTTCTTCAAGCTAGTCTTTCATGTATCCTCATTATACACAATGTATAAATGTATTTTGCAAACTTTTAAGTTAAGTTACACTTTAAAAATGTGATAACTTTACCTTGATTTTTCAGTACATATCACGTCTGACACGGTTTTGTTTTTAAAATAAAGGTTCTTTATTGGCATTGATTGTTCCATGAAGAACATTTAACATCCATGGAACCTTTCAGGTTCTTTGTCCACCTTATTTGTAAATTTAATGTGTGTGGCTTCCACATCCAGTTATTAGTAGCTGTACAAAACAGCTTGTTTTGCTGCTTGATATTGCAAACTGGTGTGTCATACCATAATATCAAAATGTATTATCTTAATTATGAACACAATGATTTGTAGTGCAAACAGTTTTACAGTTTACTTCACTTAGTTATTCTTCTCGTTATATCCAAACACTGTAAAAACCAATTTGTTGAGCTTGAAAATGTTTAGTCAACTTGAAATATTAGGTTGTACTATGTGACAACTTAGATATTTGAGTTGATTCAACATTAAAATTTTAAGGCAGCTGGGTAACAAGCCCAGCTTTTAAGTTTAACAAACCAATTTTTTTTTGTTCAGTCAACTCAAATATCTAAGTTGTCACTTAGTACAACTTAACATTTCAAGTTGACTAAACCTATTTGAGTTGACTGAACTTGAAATTTTAAGGCAGCAGGGTGGCAAATTATTTTAAGTTGACTCAACCAATTGTTTTTTTACAGTATACAGCAGCTTATGAAACGGAAGTCTACAGTAACATATTACTAGAAAGCTTTTTACTTACGCAAAAAAAAAAATAAGGTGGATAGTGGAAAGTGGTTATTCAGGCTATTAAAATGTTCTTCACGCTTAGAAAAAGATGGTTCTTTTAAGAACTGATCACTGGAAGGTTCTTTGGGGAACGAAAACGTTTTTTCTATGGCATCACTGAAAAAAAAAAAAAAAAAAACGCTTTCAGAATCTTTATTTTTAATAATGTTGGTAACCAGTTGACTAAACCAACTAGTTTTGACTAATTAAAATGGTCTTCACTGAAAACACACTCTTAAAAATAAAGGTTAAATACTGGTATTGATAGTTTCATAAAGAGCAAAGATCCATGGAACCATTCTATTGGTCAAAAGGTTCTTTATAGTAGAAAAAAGGTTCTTCAGATCAGTGTTAATTTTGACAGCAAATTTTGATTTAGTCTTAGTCATAGTCTTTTGATTAAAATGCCGTTTAATTTTAGTCATCTGAATTGTTTGTTTCAGACTAGTTTTGGTTGACTAAATATCATAAGATTTTAGTCAGCTTAATGCTACAGTAGATTTAGTCGGCTAAAATCAAATGGATTTATTTACAGTGTAATGCATTTATTAAGCATTTCTCTAAAATTACTAAACGCATTGTATAGGTTTGATATTAAGGTTTTTTCATGATAAACACAGATTTAACTGCTGTGACACACAACATGCTTTTATATTAAAATTAAATGAAACCATTCTCATAAAAAAACAAGAACATGGTATTCTTTTCAATTAAATGCCAGAGGTTAATTTAGATTAATCTTTATTAGAGCTACTAAAATAATTCAGTCAAGAGCAGTGGGAGATTTTCTGTCTTTCTTTTGTTGCTTGATTAACATCAATGCCACAGACAATAGCAACTAAATTAGGCTGCTGTCCCTTTAAAATTGAATGCATAGATGCAATGTATTGATACATGTCTGATATTTCCTAAATGTTTACGTACACCTAAGATGTGACTGAGTGCGTTTACGAAAATACTCATCAAAACAGACAATTCGACATCATTTTGTGTGTATTTCTCAGTACTCGTGTGCTGTGGGAGAGGCGCTGCTTTGGTGTGTGCGCTTAGAAAACTGGACCAAATTGAGTTCTCTTTTGCGTCGTCAAATTTAACCAGATAGATCAATAGGCTATGATACAGCTCTGAATGAATCTCTTCCCAAATCGTCCCTAAACTATGACTAAAATATCATAGTTTTTCATCATAGTTTTTGTCATTCAAAACAAGTTTTTCTCATTTTCGTTGGTAAAAAAGTGTTGTTGACAAAAATTATTGATGAAAATTAACACTGCTTCAGATTAATAAAAGGTTCTTCACACTAAGGAAAAATGGTGCTTTTAAAAAGTGTAAACTAAAAGCTTGTTTGGGAAAACCGAAAAATGGTTCTTCTGTTTCACTGCTATGAAAAACCTCCTTTTGGAACCTTTATTTTTAAAAAGGACACCGATTGCCCACTTTACACAAGTTGGTAGGATTTTTACACTGCTTAGTCTTTATGAAATGTCTGTAAAATACTTTGGTTAAAATTTTTACAGCTTTGTTCACAGCGACCGTTTCAGTGCATGTCTCTTTAAATGATAATGAGCTACTGCTCTCCACCTCTCTCTTCTGTAGTTTTTTTTTTTGTTTGTTTTGTGTGTGTGTATGTGTGTGTGTATTCGGTGGTGCTTTATCATCAAAAACAAACCTAATCCACTGCGTCCTCAGTGGCTCTCATGACTCTCAAGACATTTATGTTCAATTTGACATCCAACTACAAAACACCTGCATTGCTTATGAGATACTGTCGTCGCTACAGCTGCTCGAGAGAGGAAATTAGAAAATAGCGTACTGGAAATATGGTAATACAGGACAGTCCGTCAGCAGTCGTGGTTGGGGCCTCAGGAGTATGATGCCATACTACTCAGAAAATCAAAACGGCTTGATAATTGAGAATGTTTTGTGGTGATTAATAAAAGAAGCAGTTGGTTTTTTATTTTGGTCAACCAAACCTCTTCTCGTCAACTAACGATTAGTCGACTATTAGGGGGCAGCCCTAATTCCTACACTTTAACTTAAGTGTCTTCACTTAGGAGTCACAGTATTTAACCGGTAAACCAAGAAAACCTTCATGTGGACTCATATGAAACTTATCACATGGAGATGCAAAGCGAGTATCCAGAAGGCACCGGCAGGTAAATTGGAGCTCAGGTGTTGTGAGATGAAGTCAATTGCATTTCTATCAGTACTCCCGGAGAGAAAAATGGGGAAAGCAAGAAGCAAATAGGCAAAACATATTTGTGAAAATGGATAAACAAATAAAAGAGGGTGAGTGAATATCCTATCCATTCCAGTCATCATGCAGTAAAATGCATCTCATTATGGCCAAAAGAAGAAAATAGAAGAGAAAAAGGAAGATATGTAATTCTTAACTGTATAATAATAAAACCCTACAGTAGATTCACTAGGAGCAGAAATAGTTAAAAAAAAAAAAGAACGCAAAGATCACATCCGTGTCTCAAGACACCCGTTACCCTCAAATGTGTCTGTGAGAGTGTTTCTAGAGAGTAAACCCTAAAAAAGGAAAGACCTCAGGGCCCAATGAAACGCTCCGATAGCAGATCAAAGTTTCCGGCCGTATTAAGTTTTGTTCTGATATGATTGTAAAACTTTAGAGAGAGATTGAGATGAAACCCTCGGAGGCATGTGCTGATAAGGTGCTTCATGTGCATTAAGACTAATTAAAGAGTTAAATGTATTCCAGTCCCATCCTCCTCCTCCTCCTCCTCCAGAGGGTTTTCTTTCTGGTGAGAGAGATTTTACAGACATTTATGTTGCCCTCAGGTTAAAGTCTGACTGCTGTTTTTGCCTTTTACTGAGACATAAGCTCTCATTCTTAAAGGTGCAATCATTTTTGAAGTGCAGTTCTAGAGTAAATATCCAAGCCACTGATGCGTCTGGGAACATTCTTTGACGGAATACTGGAATATGATACATTTATTGTGGAACACCAGAGTTTTGGTGTTCCATACTACTCATACGTTCATCAAAAATGGTAAAAACTCTCGCTAATTAGCTGCTATTCATTCTATGTGGCGTCACGCCGACAGAGGCTCCCATGATAGTTGATCGACATGAGCGTCTTACCTCAGATCAGCTGTAATAGTCCCACCTCCATTGTTTCGATGCCGGAGCAGGGATGTAAGTTAGACAAGAATATCTCTGATTGAGCGATTGAGGTGTTGTGTTGCTGGATGTAATAATGAACATAGTGGTCGTCATTTACTCCCGACATCTGAGCCACTGAAGATGCGGTGGATTATGTTTGTTTGTGAAGGGAATGCGCCTCCTTATCTACATAAATGCGTCTATGTTGGCGCAAATCATTCGTGATCCAGCTTCACCTACAGCAGAAGTATGTTTTTTTTATGAATCCCTGCAATCACCTTTCCTAATAACGTGCTAGTTAGCAAGTTTTGGCTAAAGTAAACAATCTCTCAGAGCAGCTCGTCACTCCACAGAGAGAAGAGAGGGGCGGGGCTAGCAGAGCTCATTTGCATTTAAAGGAACAATCCCTCAAAACGGGATGATTTTAGCAAAGCTCATTTTGACAAGATAAAAGGGTGTTGTTTTACACAACCACTGAGAATTTTTAACCAAAGTATATTATAGATTTTTCATTAAGACCCTAAAGATCAACTTGTGGAAAATGGGCATCCCATGACCCCTTTAAGGGCGGTTCTAGAGTAAATATCTAAAGCATTGATGTGTCTGGGAACATTCTTTAATGGAATACTGAAATATGTTACATTTATTGTGGAACACCATAATTAGGGCAAAAAACCAAAAAAGATTTCGGCCCTTTTGGCTTTCCATACCTCTCATACTTTCATCAAAAATGGTAAAAACTCTAATTAATTAGCTGCCATTCAGTTGATGCTTTTCACCCAAAGTGACTTCTTTTGCATAAACATAGAGTCTGGAGCTTTAAAAGATCATTTGATCATTTCTGTATGTCAGGACTGAAATAATAACCCTTTTATGCCCTCTTTCAAATCGCATATGAAGTTCACACTACACGCTGTTCACAGACACTGACATCTGTGATTCTGTGCTTCTGTTTGTTCTAGCTGCTGGATTATGCATCAGATGTATACAGAAAAACTGCCAAGTGTGTCACGAGGCTTGAGAAAAGAGGGCAGTTTAGGGAAACGATGAAGGGATGAGGATAGTGAGGCCCATGTTTGAACAGTTTGGACACCGAACAGAAACACCGCTTAGCCTATAGAGTAGTGCTGGCTCCATATCACAATTACCATACTAGTTCTGGTACCTCCATATAAAGACCATATTAAAAATGTATAACGCATAATATTTTGCGGCAATAAGGCGATAATTGCATTTTACTTGCGGATGTCTGTGGGAGAATGGAAATGAAGTCAATGCTGCGTTCAAGTCCTCCTGGGAAGTTCCTGCTTAAGAGTTTGGAAATCGTAATTATAATATGACATGATGTGCGTTCGAGGGAGTTTAGTCAGAATAAAATGGACTTGCTGGAAGCATTAACACAGGAAGCATTTTAGCGCTAATGCAACTAAATAAAGGGCAAAGGATGCACATTAGGTGTCTAATTAAATGTTTTTTATCACTCTTGCACTGGCATAGAGAATAATGGGAAATGCGGTCACACAAGACGTCTTATAAACAAACTTAAAAAAAAGTGTTTTCTGGCAAGCTGTATTGCTATTCTACAGTCAAAGACTGAGTTATAAAGTCTAAATGTAGGAAGTTAACTTAAAATACAGTGTTGTTCAATTGCATCTTCAGCTGTAATAGATTTATAATTCTAAGAGATGGTTTAAGTGCAAAATCTAGAAAGTGCTGTAAAGTAAGATCTAAACTTCAGTGGTTTACTCATTCAGAACACTTTTTAACAGACAGCTGTTGTTCGGAACTTCCTGTCTTTTCACTCTGCTCTGCGTCTTTGTTTGCATTTCCTGTTCTTGAGACGGCTGAGAGCTTTGTGTGAGTTCTGTCCCTGAAAAAGCTCATTCATTCCCCACACTAACAAACCAACACGGCCCACTTCAAACTCGCCAGAAAGAGAGAGCGCGAGAGATGTGTTTTTGTGAGTCTCACTTCCAATGTCCATCTTTCCTTTGGCTTCTAAAATATGCATCACATTTAGACTGACCATATTCAGATTCAGCATTCAATCAAACAAACATACAACAGTTACTAGTGTTTTTGTCTTGCTTTCCAGTAAAAGTTAAAGAACAAAGGGGGAAAAAAATAAAATAAAATATATTAATAATATTAAATTATGCAGTTATGCTTCTCAGATTTTTCCACTTGTTTTAAGGATTGTAACATGTTGTCCTGTTTTTTTAGTAAAAATATAAGACAATAAATAACAAAAACCTTTAAAATGATTAAATAAAACTAATAAATAATTCACAATATTGTCTCTGAAGTTATATTACCTGCACCTTCATGCAGTTTTGCTTCTAAAACAGTTTTATCTTGTTTTATTTATAAGTATGTTAACATTTTTTGTCTTCTTTCCAAATAACAGTATGAATAAAAAAATAAAAATAAATAAATAAATAATAATAAATAAAAAATAAAATATAAAATAAAATAAAATAAAATAATTCATACTACCTTATGTAGTTTTGCCTCTCAAACAATCTTGTTTTAAGGATTTTAACATTTTTGTCTTGTTTTCAAATAACAATATAACGAAAAAGGTCAAAATAAATAAAATAAAATAAAAAATCATATTACCTTATGCAGTTTTTCTTCTCAAACAATCTTGTTTTTAAGGATTTTAACATTTGTTGGCATTTTCCAACAACAATATAAAGAAATAATAAAATAAAAATTAAATTTCATTCTACATTATGCAGTTTTGCTTCTCAAACAATCTTGTTTTAAGAATTGTACATTTTTTGTCTTGTTTTCAAATAACAATATAAATGAAATACAATTAAATTAAATTAAATTATTAAATTAAATTAAATTAAAAATTCACAGTACCTTATGCAGTTTTGCTTCTAAAACAATCTTGTTTTTTAAGGATTTAAAAAAATTTTGTTACTTCCAATATACAATATATAAAGAAAAAAGCCAAAATAAATAAAATAAAATAAAAATCCATATTACATATTACAATCTTGTTCTTAAGAATTTTTTTTTTTTGTCATTTTCCAACTAACATAAAAATAAAATAAAATAAAACATTTGTTTCTCAATCTTGTTTTAAGAATTTTAACATTTTTGTTTCGTCTTCAAATAACAATATAAATAAAGAAGACAAAATGAATAAATAAAATTAAATAAAAATTCATAATACCTTATGCAGTGTTGCTTCTCAAACAATCTTGTTTTTTAGGGATTTATTTATTTTTTTGTCATTTTCCAACTAACAATACAAAAATAAAATAAAATAAAATAATAAAATAAAATAAAATAAAAAAAATTGTGTTTTAAGAATTTTAACATCTTTGTCTTGTTTTCAAATAACAATATAAAGAAAAGAAGACAAAATGAATAAGTAAAATAAAATAAAAATAAAAATTCATATTACCTTATGCAGTTTTGCTTCTCAAACAATCTTGTTTTAAAAATTTTAACATTTTTTGTCTTGTTTTCCAATAACAATATAAAGAAAAAAGACAAAAAAACAAACAAAACAATTAAAAAAATATCAACAAAATAAAAAAAAATCATATTACCTTATGCAGTTTTGCTCCTCAAAGAATTTTATTTTAAAGATTTTAGCATTTTTTTTCTTGAAAAAAAAAAAAAAAAGAGAGACATACTGAACAAGATATTTTTCACAATAAGGAAATAATAATCAGGTTTCCTGGCTCTCAGGCACAGGAGAGCAGCAGGGCAGGTCTGGAGGCCTTTGGAGGAAATGTTTACTTCCCTCAGTCCACTGTGCCAAGCAGCGCACTGCCATCAACTCAGAGGAAGTTGAGAGGAACTCAACCAGCTTCAGACCAGTGTGAGAAAGCCGCCTAGGTGCCAGAATACTTGACTTAATGAGGCCTTTCTCTGCACCTCCTGAATCACTTTACTTTTTACAGTAGTCTTTTCAAACACACACACACACACACACACACACAGAGAGAATCTGAAATTTCCTCCTTATTCCCAAGTCCCTGCTCTGCCATATGGATGAAATCATTTGTGTTTTGAACTCAAGCTGCTGTCGTCGCCGCCGTTACCTGTAGCGGTGCCCACAGACAGACGCTCAGGGAATAAGGACTATCTCTATCAGCGTGCATGTGAGCACCCACAAAAAAAGAAATATGGAGAACCAGAAAGTGCAGACCGGGTGTTCTGCTTTCACCGCTAATGAAGTCGTTCTATTGTGTTGATGAATGTGAGAGCTAGCACGAAAGCTGGTTAATATAATATCCCCCTCTGTTTATTCATTATGACTGTTTGTCTGTCCTTACGAGGCAATAAGTTGGGTTGCCATGATAGTGTGAGTCTGAGCGCATCTGAATGCATGTTAAGATAAATTGCAAGTGGTAGCAATGCAACACCTACGCTATACAGTGTGTGTGTGTGTGCGTTACGCTAGCTTTGCAGTAGATTCTCAGTGCTGAAAGGTAATTAGTCCCGTATGAGTGTGAGTTTGTGTGTGTGAGAGTGCGGGAAGCGGTTTGTCTCGTTAATCTGCCATGAGAGTAATTAAACGCACTGTAACACCTGGAGCCAGGCAAATACACCTCCAATCGTCTGTCCTGTCATCTCTATTGCACACACACGCACACACACGATAAATAACACCAGTCCCTGTCTGATGGCATCTCTGTGTTTCTGCACCAGCTACAGCGGCCCAGACGAAGCTTTGTGTGTGTGTGTGTGTGTGTGTGTGTGTGTGTGTGTGTGTTGTGTCTGGCAGCAACTCTGTGTGAATTCACTGCAGTGTCTAATGCAGAATGCCGTAAAACATTGCTGTTTGCAAATAAATGTGTATCTAGAGAGCCGTTCACACTGCAAAACACTTTTCTTAATTAGTATTTATGTCTTGTTTTGGTGTAAAAATACATATAAAAGCATTTTTACAGCAAGGCTTGTGTTGGATAATATGGCTGGGACTGATCTGAGAATACATTTTGAATTTAGGTTATTTTTCTTAGTCCATTAGATTCATTTTATGCTTAAAATGTATGTTTAGAACTAAAAACAAATCTGTTTACTAGACTATTGGGATAAGAAAAAAAATAGTTAATTGAAGACATATTCACAGAAAAGCAGCAATTTCTTATGCAGGTCTTGTTACTTAAGTAAATAATTCTTGTTTAAAGGATATTCAGATACACTACCATTCAAAAGTTTAGGGTTAGTAAGATTTTTCAGCGTTTTTGAAAAAGTCCCTTTGAAAAATGACTCACCAAGACTGCAATTATTTGATGAAAAATACAGTAGTTTAAAATAGCTGTTTTCTATTTTAATACATTGTAAAATGTAATTTATTCCTGTGATGCAAAGCTGCATTCACATGATCCTTCGGAAATTATTATAATATGCTGATTTAGTGCTGAAGAAATATTTCTTGTTATTATCAGTGATGAAAATGGTTGTGTTGTTTAAAGGAGAATTTCACTGCCAAAACAAATATTTACAGATACTGTACTCACCCCCTTTTCATCCAAGATGTTCATGCCTTTTTTCTTCAGTCGTAAAGAAATCATGTTTTTTGAGGAAAACATTTCAGGAATTATCTCTTCAATGGTGCCCTTGAGTTTGAACGTCCAAAATGCAGTTCAATGCAGCTTCAAAGGGCTCTAAACAATCCCAGTCGAGGAAGAAGGGTCTTATTTAGCGAAACGATTGGTCGTTTCCAAAAAATAAAAATAAAAATGAATATACTTTTTTTTAACCTCAAATGCTCATCTTGTCTAGCTCTGTGATGCACATGCATGATCTGTGTAGTCCGGGTCAATACAGTTAGGGTATGTCGAAAAACTCACATCTCATTTTTTCTCCCAACTTCAAAATTGCCCTACATGGCTGTTTCATCTTTTTTTGTAGGCTGTTTGACCTTCTTTGCATTTTAACTTTGTAAACACTGGGTCGGTATATCTGCAGCGATGTAGGATGATTTTAAAGCAGAAAATGAGATGGGAGTTTTTCGACATACCCTAACTGTATTGACCCAGATTACACAGAGTTCATATTCATATCGCAGAGCTAGACGAGATGAGCATTTGAGGTTAAAAAGTATATACTTTTTTTTTTTTTTTTTTTTAAATGACCGATTTCGCTAGATAAGAACCTTCTTCTTAGGCTGGGATTGTTTAGAGCCCTTTGAAGCTGCATTTAAACTGCATTTTGGATGTTCAAACTGACTGGCACCACTGAAGTCCACTATATGGAGATAATTCCTGAAATGTTTTCCTCAAAACACATAATTTCTTTACAAATGAAGAAAGAACAATGGGGAGAGTAAATTAACTGTTGTGGATATGAACTTCTCCTTTAATATGAGGAAACCATGGTACATTTCCCATGAATATAAAGTTCAAAAGAACAGAGAAATATTTTGTATAATTACACAGTAAATTTCTTGACTGTCACTTGGTATCGGGTAATGCATTCTTGCTGAACTGAAGATAAAAGTCTAATTTTCTCACTGACTATATATACGCACACACACATATATACAGTGAAGATCAAAATTAACAACCTATAATTTCCTAAATTTCATAGTCACTGCTTAGTCCTATTTGAAGTTATCCTAACAGGAGTAAGCATATTTAAGCATATTTCATAAATTAATTATATTCTGAAGCACAGTATAAAAAACCTAAATGAGATAAAAGAACTCTGATCAAAATTAGAGAACACTTACAGATATCTCCAAGTTAGTGGTGTTAATCTGGCACCTGGTGCCAATTTCCTTAATTTTATGACAAACCCTATCCACAAGTGTCTTATGCCCCATGAGCCCTTGCGTCAAAAATGGGAGCGTCTTACGGTTCGAAGTAAACAAGCGGGATGTAACACTCATTCATTTAACAGCTGACAGTAGTGATGGGCAAATGAAGCCTCCTAAAGCACTGACATTTAATCTGACTGTTTCAGGAAAAGATTCCTAGATAAATAAAGCAGCCAGAAGCGTGTGAAAGAAACACAGTCGGATGAAACATTCACCACACATTTCAAACATCGACTCATGTCACGTGCACAAATATAAGTTTAGCAGTGTGTGTGTGTTTGTATACTACTACTGCCGCCTCACCGGAAGTTGTTCCCACATTCTGTTTTTTACAGTAGCGCCCCTCGGAAACAGGTGGATATAAACCATCATTCCTCCAATTTTCACTAAGATTGCAAGATGGTGGGCCTCTCTAAGGTGATTGAAACCCTGCAACAGGAGATTATCCAGTTCCAAATCTGTGATTTCTTGAATATTGCAGGTTTACAATGACACTAACTCATTCAAGTCCCGCAAAAAGGCTGGTCATCAACAAAAGACAAATGCACAAGAAGACAGGACAATACAGACTCTCAATGGGGAATCGGTTCAGCACTGCAGCTGGAATTGCTTGTCAGTTCAGCACTGAACAAGGTAAGGGTCTGTCTCAGGGCGTTTAAGAGAACTCAAACTGAAAGCGCACTCTGCAGTGACCAAATCCAGAAAGAATCAAAAGGCTAAGCTCTTTGCTTAGTAGCATGCTATGTGGAGCGAGGAGAACCAGTCAAAACTTTACTTTAGTGATAAGAGCAAGTTTAATATTTGGGTCTGATGGGAAACAACAGGAAAGACTGAAGCCCAAGTGCGTAAAGAAGTCCGTACAAGGTGGAAGAAGAAGTGTAATGGTTTGGGGGATGTTTTCTGCAGCAGGAGTTGGGCCTCTTATATGGATACCTGGCAGGGTGAATGCAAATGTTTATCAGAACTTCCTTCAGCAATATGCAGTTCCTTCCTAGTAAGCATCTTCAATTTTCATGCAAGACAATGCTCCTGTCACACTGTTTCTTTGAAACTAAGAACACTGAAATAAGGAAAAGCCAGGCCAGAGTCCTAATCTAAACCTGACTTAAAAACACAGCTCAGCATGCCAGCTTAGCATAATGTACATCAAGCCGATTAGACAGCTAGCTTAGCCTATACTCTATGCCTATAATCAGGCTTTCCAAACGACTATCCCCAGCTTTAGCATGCAATGCTACACACTAATATAGTGATGTATGTCATTTCAGAATCAGAGACAACGAAATCCCCTCACAAGAGGTCATATGAGATGCATTTGAGACACATGGCTTGAACTCAGCTCATTTTGGAAGACAATTCACTAGAGAATCAAATAGCCTTTTAACACACAAAGAGACCCCTGCAAGGGCAAAACATGGCAGTGGTCTGCTCTTCGCCACTGTATTTATCATGCAAATGGATAGAGAGCGCAATGTGATGATGAGGTCCTCTCTCTCTGATTCTCTGAGGATGTGTCCTGTCACTCCAGCCCTTCAAGAGCTCATTTAGCAGTCAGAATGAATCCAATCTCTATCTCTTCAGCTTTAGCTTTGTATGAAATGGGCGAGCTCTGCTCTTTTCATCTCTTGCTCCACAGGATCCTCACAGTTTCTCCATCATTTCTCCTCTACCTTCCATACATCGCTCAGTTCTCTCAGTGTGAACGGCAGTTCTCTCTCCAGGGTTATTTCTTTCTGAGCCCTATCTTTCCACTGATATCTCTTTATGTGGACACTGGGGAGGTGGGGAGAAAACCTGTATGACTGTCTTCTTTCATGAAACACAGAAGAGAAAATTTGGAAGAATATCACAGACTGTCCTTTTCCAAATAAGGACTTAGGCTATCAAGCACCAGAATGACAATGTTTCAGTGTAAAACATATAAAAATACAGAAAAAAAGAATGAAATTACTTTTTTTCAGTTTGGTGTTGCTTTTAAGCTGTATCAACAGAGGTTGTTGCTTGTTTCAGTCTGAAACACATGTGAATTGTGATGCAGGCGGAGCTGCGAGTCATTAATCCTCATTCATTTTAAAGGCTTTGACTGCCGTTTTATTCAGGACAGTTTAGCAAAGCCGCACTAGGGAGCTCGAGGCAATCTAAACCACAAACTCCTGGGCCTCTTCACATCCCTAACAGATGCTTTCAAAACACCTCCACAAAAACAACACCTTCATATGGAATGAAAAACTAAATGTGGTCTGAGCCGCCCTTTTTTTTACAGCATTTTTCACACCAACTGTAATTTATTATAAGATAAAAATCAGTGGTGGTCCAGAGTGCAGGTCTACAGACGGTCACAAAGAAAACAAATTTACCACCCACATGGGGAAAGAGAGAAGAAATGCTAAACTAAGCCTATACTGTCAAAACAAATTTCACTTAGAAATTACTAGTAAATTTCACTAATAATAACAAATAACACATTGAATTAAAGAAAGACTGAAACAGTATTTCTAATAATCTTTGTTCCATTTATTTTTGAGAACAAATGAAATTATTAGATGCAAGCGCAAAAATAATGACTGTTTCCAAACAGGTTTCTTGAACACTTCCCCCATCTGAAATGGCACTTTACTTATAACAGGTGGTCCTTACGTGCCTAAAAAACAGGTTAAATCCCACTTTTGTCATTCCCAAAGCTGTTTCTGTTTTTTCTTTATCATCCTTATACATAATAGCAACAAAAAGGTCAAAAATAAAAATGATGCAGAGAGTTTTTCCCTTAATAATGGCAAAAGAGCAACCTACGTACAGGTGTAGAAAGGCCGAAACAACACTCTTGGGATGGAAGATCAGGTGCTTCTGTAACAGATTAGCGCACACTTCAAAAACAACATGCATAAAGCTCTACAGCGTTGATATTCCTCCTGCGGCTGCAGCAGGGACAATACTATTAGTATTCCACACACTGTTATTTTAATATATCGCCGCATTAAATGACATTTCCCTTAGAGCCAGAGAGAAAAGGGGGTTGTATAATGGCAGGGCAGACCTCTTTCTTTCTCAGGTGTGGCATATATCACCATCTGTATGGTGTCAGGCAAATCAGATTCATTTAAAGAGCATTCCTACCTGCAGGCCTCAAACCCGATCACATACAATCACCTCCTCCCTCTCCCACCCCATCCGCACTCAGCCTGGAGAGTCTATTGATTTCTCTGAAACTCAGCGATGACCCCCAGACCAGCCACCTGCTTCAGGCTCAAATCACTTTGTGGCTTCTATCATTGCTCCTGGTGGCCTACGTGCCAGCGGTTCTGCGCTCTCTCTCTGTACACCGTGAGAAAATATAATTTAAACAAAATAAATTTAGCCGAGAAGCAACCCTGAGAAGATTTACGGCGTGTTTTCCTGGATATTGAACTGGCAGAATTTTTTAGTAGGGGAAAATAAATATAAGGTAAATTGTAATTAAAAGATAGGATAAAATGAAAGCATTTTACACTACAACACAGTGCAAAAAGAGCTTCACTGAAAAAACAGTGCTGAAAATAGCAGTGGGTAAACAGAAGAGCAGTGACTTAACCAGTAATGCACTTAAACTCGCTGCAATATTGGAGCAATAGACCCTGAACTGTTTCCATCACGGGTAAATTATAAAGCTTATATGAGGATCTGGGGCAATAGGGTCAAATAATTCAATGCCTCATTCATGGTGGGCTTGACTAGTAATTCAGCTGAATCTAATGTGGCAGTCGATGCATTTTTCACTTCATTTCTCTCCCTCTTGGTTTGGATTGTGTCAGTAGCACTCAGATGAACTCTGTCTGTGAAACAGAAACACTTTATACATCTGAAACTTGTGCTGTTGTGGAAGCCCTGAAAGAGGACAGATGACATTTCTTGATCTTTTGATATCCAAAACTGCTGAATAATGTAAAAACTGATGTATTATGTAGAAATGGTACAATGTTCACAATGCAGAGCTGGTCCATCCATGGAAAAACTAAGCTGCAGAAACAGGTCATTTTTACACAGATTTACTTCTGAACAAAACAAGTGACTTTTCAGTAATAAAATTAGGTCTTTGACTGTTACTGCCTTTGAGTGATTAATAGAATCATTGATTCATTAAAAACACTGATTCACCCAAGAACAAAACAAGTGGCTTTTGTCATGAGTGAGTCTCTCATTGTTTATGAAAGAATCATTAATTGATTCATTCAACTGGTTTGTTCAAATTATAAATTCATTTAGAAACAAAACAGGTGACTTCATGAATAAGTCATTTAATAATCTACTCAACCGATTCATTTAAAAACACTTCAGATATTCATTGAGATGTTATATTAATAATAGTTTTTTATTAGTGAGTCATTGATTCATTCAGAAATATAATAAATAAGTGAATGTCTTTAAAGTGACTGATTGAATTATTTACTCAATCAATTCTTTCAAGAATATTCATTTAGAAACAAAACAAGTGACTGTCTAAATTTATTACACAACTGAACTGATTCATTCAGTAATGAAACTAAGAATTGATTCATTCAGTAAAGAAATTAAGTCTTTGAGTGTCACTGCTTTTAAGTGATTAATTGATTAATTGACTCGTTTAAAACAGATTCATTCATAACTAAACAACTGACTGTTTATAAGTGAATCACTGAATGATTTATTCAAGTGGTTTGTTCATAATTCATTTTCATTCAAAAAAGCAGGTGACTTTATGAATAAGTCACTGAATCATGCACTCAACTTATTCATTTGAAACAGTTCAGAAGCTCATTCACGAGTAACAGTTTTTATGAGCGAGACATTGATTTATTCAGGAATTAAACAATTGACTATCTTTATAACTGAAGCATATACTCATTCAGTAAAGAAATGAAGTATTTGAGTGTCACTGATTTTTGCGTGATTAATTGATTCATTGACTCTAGTGATTCATTAAAAACACTGATTCACCCAAAAACAAAAAGTGGCTGTTCATGAGTAAATCACTATATCAGTGACTAAACAGATTCATTCAAAACAAAACAAGTGACTGTTTATGAATGAATCATTCATTGATTCACTCAACTGGTTTGTTCAAAGTAAAGATTAATTTAGGAACAAAAAAGGTGACTTTATGAATAAGTCATTAAATCAGTAACTCAGCTGATTCATTTAAAACACATCAGATGCTCATTCATGAGTAATAGTTTTTTATGAGTGAGTCACTGATTCATTCAGGAATGAAACAAGTGACTGTCTTTATAACTAAAGCACTGATTCGTTTAGTAATGAAATGAAGTTGTTTACTGTCACTGCCTTTGAGTGATTAATTGATTAACTGACTCTACTGATTTATGAAATAACACTGATTCACCCAGGAACAAAAAAGTGGCAGTTTTCATGAGTGAGTCACTAAATCACTGGCAAAACAGATTCATTCAAAACACTGATTCATTCAGAAACAAATCAAGTGACTGTCTATATCAGGGGTGCCCAATCCTGTTCCTGGAGATCTACCTGCAGACTTTAGTTCCAGCCCTGCTCCAACGCAGCTGTCTGTAATTATCAAGTGCTACCTAGTAGATTAATTAGCTGGTTCAGGTGTGTTTGATCAGGGTTGAAGCTGAACTTTGCAGGATAGTAGATCTCCAGGAACAGGATTGGGCACCCCTGGTCTGTATGAATGAAACACTGAATGATTCACTCAACTGGTTGGGAACTGATTTAGGAACAAAACAGGCAAACAAGTATTTTATGAATAAGTCATTAAATCATTCACTCAACCGACTGATTTAAAACACTTCAGATGTGCATAGCTTCCAAGAGTGAGTCACTGATTCATTTAGGAATGAAACAAGTAACTGTCTTTGTATGTGACTACTTGAATCATTTACTTATTTAAAAAAAAAAAACCTTAATTCAGAAACAAAACAAGAAACTGTGTTCATAAGTGAGTCACTGAATTATTTAACCAATTTGTTTAAAATAAATAAATAAATAAATAAATAAAATATAATAAATAAACAGCTAAATTAAATGTTTTATAAATGATGTAACATTTTGCAACATTAACACTGTCATTTTCCTGGTTTTACAGTACTGTAAAAATAGTCAAAACACTCAGCACTGTACAAATAAAAATCTGGCTCCAATAAACTTTCTAAAACAATATGGCACTCAAAATCAGCCTTTAGGAAAAAACAATCATGATGCATGAAATGAAACAAACAAAGGAAGAGTCAGTCAGGCCACCTATCCTCTCCATACTATCTATATCACAGTATGAGTTCTAGTTCTACTTCTGTGAATATTATTACAGACAGAGCCATCATAAAAAACAAATTGTTGGACCTTGAGGCTGGACCGTGTTTAAATAATGCAGCGACGTCACATGAATATTCCTACAAGCTGTGATGGTTTGCTGAGGTGTCGAAACAAGCTGGAAAAAGACAGGAAGGGCAGAGTCTGCGTGAAGGGTAAAGACCCCCCACTGTACATTACCTCTTTGAGGGCACAGCTGTCCGCCAAATAACCCACCCCTACCCACACCGGGCATCCATGCCAGGGCAAATCACTCTGCCCACACAGGCTATAATTACAGCTGCGTTCTAATGCTCTTCTCTTCCACTCAAACACGCTAGAGCAGACAGACGTCAACACATTTAAAATGTGGGTTATCGCCACGGTTAACCTTACATGATTCTGTGTCTCTCCCTCCCCCACTAGCCATTTCACTCCATTTCTCATCTAGCCACACACACATACAGGGTCTCTAAATGATCACGCCACCCAGTGCTGCCATTTCTGTTCATCATGCAATAAGGGGAGGGAGTTTTATTCCTCTCTCTCTCTATTCCCCCAAATCATTTCACTCCAATTTAATCCTGATGGTCTTTGGAATTGCCCTGTTCCATTAAACCCACTTTGTGCCACTTTGCTATCAGCAGCGTGCCGATTCAGCGGCTGTCATTAAACTGGGGAGGGGCTTAGCTAAATCTGCCGGGGCTCATCCAAGTAGCTCACTGTCAAGTGGCTCTGTGCGTGTGTGTGTGCGCACAAGTTAAATCTTGGTCTTCTCCGTGTGAGGGCATCTCATTTAAAGACACTGGATTATTAAGCCACCACCTTCTAATCAGACCCCATCAATTCCGCAAGGGCCATCTCGCCCGGCTCTTATCTGCCACAGTCTAATGTCATTAACACGTCGAGCTAATTGAAGACTTGCTATCTTAATGGTTTCACACACACATAATGTGGATAAGGAGTGTCTATGCTTTGTTTTTCAATCTTGTGAGGTCTGTGAGAGGAATCTTGTGGTGTTGAGAGACATAGACACACACAAAGACATGCTGGACATGCTACCTGAGTCTAGAGTAAAACAAATCAAATGGTACTAGAGAGAGATCAGTGAAGTGTGAAACTCCACAATGGGACAAATGATCTGGGGGATCAAGATTTTAGAAGAAAGCAGCTAGAGAACAACAGATCTAAAGGAAAAGGGAAACGTGTGAGATGGTAAGCGTGTGGTCTTTGGACATGAGGAGGAGAAATTACAAATTATGTAAGGAATAATGCACCCAAAAATGAAAATTCCCTCATGTTGCTCCAAACCTCAATGACTTTCTTTCTTTGGTTGAACATAAAAAAGATGATATTTTGAGAAATATCTCAAGGTCTTTTGTCCATACAATGGAAGTCAATGGTAACCAAAATTGCCTGGTTACCAACAGTGTTCAAAATATCTTCAACAAAAGAAAGAAATTCTCACAGGTTTGGAACAACAACAGTGTGAGTAAATGAAAGAATTTTCATTTTTTTGGTGAACTATCCTTTTTGTCATTAACAACCATATTATCAAATCTATATAAACACATACTGTAGTTCTAAACTGTTTCTGTTTGTTAAAAAATGAATTTGAGGAGCCATATCTTAGACAAAGTTATACTTACAGTACCATACAATAAGAGACTGGATTAAAGGGTCAGTTCAACCAAAAATGAAAATTCTGTCATTAATTACTCACCCTTATGTCGTTCCAAATCGGTAAGACCTTCATTCATCTTCAGAACACAAATTAAGGTATTTTTAATAGAGAGCTTTCTGACCGTGCACAGACAACAACACAACTACCATGTTCAAGGCCCAGAAAGATAGTAAGGACACAAAATCAGGGTTTCCAGGTTTGCACAACAAAACTAGCCCCAAAGTAGGGGGTCCTCTGGTAAAAATACACATTTTTTGGCAGGATTCCCTTGGTAAAATTAGCATTCTACCATTCGAAATATCACGTTATTGGGGTCGCTTCAACCCTCAGACATGAAAAACTAACCGCGGCAACATGGTTGAAGTAGCCCAATTCCGCAGAAAAACCGTGGACTTGGCAACACTGGATAAAATAGTCCATGTGACATCAGTGGTGCAACCATAATGTTATGAAGCTACAGTATGGGAATACTTTTGGTGCAAAGAAAACAAAGATAAGGACTTTATTCAACAATTCCGTGTCAGTCTTCGATGCTCGTTCATGAGAGTATCATGATGCAATCGTGTGGTGCTGCTGATGCAGGAGCTGGCATTTTGACATAGAACGTCCATCTGTATATTCTAGTTCAAATAAGTAAGGCTGGGCAAAAAACTGCAAGTCATCTTCTCTGTTGAAATCTTTACGCATGTTTATCAAGACTGTTTTATGTACAATGTTCGTCGTCTTCTTCTGCACCTTGAACATAGTACTGTTGCTGTCTATGCAGAGTCAGAAATCTTTATTTGTGATCCAAAGATGAACGAAAGCCTTCGGTGAGTAATTAATGACAGAATTTTCATTTTGGGATGAACTATCCTTTTGATCTATATGCCACTCTTTCACATAAAAAACAATAAAAGTAGTCCACATGCTATATGTGACCATGGACCACAAAACCAGTCATAAGGGTCAATTTTTCGAAATTGAGATTTATAGATGATCTGAAATCTGAATAAAGAGGCTTTCAATTGATGTATTGTTTGTTAGGATAGGACAATATTTGGTCAAGATACAACTATTTGAAAATCTGGAATCTGAGGGTGCAAAAAAATCTGAATATTGAGAAAATCCCATTTAAATGTGTACAAATGAAGTTCTTAGAAGTGCATATTACTAATCAAAAATTAAGTTTTGATATATATACGGTCTATATATACTAGAACAGTCTAAGTAGCAAGTGTGTGAAGAACCAAAGCACTGAAATCTAGGCATAAAAGCTTTAAGCTTAAGAAAGAGTTGTAGTATAAGTCCCATGCGCACAAAGTTATCAAATGGATTTGGAAGACTTGCAATATAGCGCAAATCATCCAAACAACTTTTATTTTGCTGCCCTTTTTGGAGCTTGACAGCCATGGTCACAAAGATTTTCCACAGAACAGAAAAGGGCAGCATGACAATTCTTTACAGAAGGAAAAAAAAAAACTCACAACATGAGGGTGAGTAAATGAAGACAGAATTTCATTTTATAATGAACAAATCTGAGAACTCAAAGAAAGAGCAACTTCCGAAGAAGCTCATTTCCTCTGGGACCCCATAAAACACCAATTGTCGTATGAATGATTTACTTGTTTGTACCTCCATGCACAGTTGCCTAACCATTACTGATGGCATTCGCCATCTTATGCCATTCCACGATCTCTCCATCCATCCATCTAACCCCTCCCTCTCTCTTCCTCCACATATCTCTCCATCTTTCTCTGGTGCATGCTGAGTCTCCATTTATCCAACGGTTTCAGCATGACACGTCGCGACGCTAGAATGGCAGTTTAATATGGCCCTGCTCAAACACATGCGCACACGCGCACACGAGCGCTCTGCGATGACACGCACGGGTGCAATAGAGTGTCTGCGCATTAGACCCTGACTGTGCTCCAGAGACGGAGAGGCTGAGTGTTATCACAAGCAAAAGAGCCCTTGCTTTTATATCAAACACAAAAAAGGGAAAAAATACTTCTTTCATCTCTTTTTCGGCACAGATATGTACACGCAACTCTGAATCCTTCCCTGCACGCAGAGATAAGAGAAGGGAAAAAACAGATTCGTAGATGGAATTCCCCATACAAGCAAGAGAGAGACAGAAAAAGAGAGACGACGAAGTGCAGTTATTTCTAGCAGAACATGCAGCAGAGGAGAAGAGAAAAGCAATCGCTCTGGAGAGATGTATGTTCGTTTCGAGCAAAGCCGCAGAGTAGATTTCCCAGGCAACTATTCAAAAAACAGAATCAGTTTCCTGCAGTACAAGGGCAGAAGGCTTTGCTGGCAACATGAGAGCGAAATCTCTCCCAGCCAGGGCAATAACGCCAGGAGACCGCCTGAGATGTTGCGCCGTAGCTCTTTGACATGTAATCATTATGGAAACACCCCGTCTCCAGAGCTCAAGGCTGGTCCTCTGTCTGTCCAGATGCATTTACTATGTTGATTCTCATGAATAAACACATCTACACACATTCCTGGATGGAGAATAGAGTGGGAAAGACTGACAGACAGAGGGGGAGAGAAAGAAGGCAGCAGGTTGGAATGGTAGGTGCTGGATGCTTACGCTTGGCACATCTGGATCGGGTGCCGGTGTGATTTTTCTGGTCCAAATGAGCTGCAATCCAGCTGACACACCTTGGACAAACTCTCACACCACAGATGTGGCCGTGTCGATCAAAGAAATGAATGCCACACAGCCCTGAAAATCATGCTGCAACCACACCGTACAACCCCTTGTGAAAAGTAGCACATTTTAGCTTCGGTGATGGCTACATGTCACAGGATAACACATCTGCACAATGCCCGTCTATGTTCTACGTTAGCCAGCCACGAAGAACTTGATCCGCCATCAAACATGTTTATTGGCGACTGCTTCTGTAATCTCAGGGAGTTCAATGCGGGATTCACAAAATGTGTGCTCTTGAAAGATGGCTCAGTACCCAGTTTATTTGGACCAGATAGCTCCACTAGATGTTTAGAACTATGACACTGGGCTATCGTTTCTGACGCATGCTGTACATGGTAGACCAATTACAACAAACTGGGCCATCTGACCAATCAGAGCAGACTCACGGAAAGGAGGGGCTTAGAGAGACTGAATCTTTGAAGTGCTTCAAACAAATCGTTTGAGAATCGCTGAAAAAGTGAGGTGATATTAAATGCATATTTCGATAAAACCAAAGCATTGTTTGATCTTGCATACATGCAAGATAATAAATCTTAACACTTTATGATTTTGAATAACCTTCACTTACACATACCTTAGAGAGTATGCAATTTTGGACACACCTCAGGTCTCTTAGGCTAATAATACATGTGGCAACTTTGGGAAATGCTGCCATCAATGGGCAACCAGGTGAGAGACAGGGCCGACAACTTATCTAAATGATCCAGATATAAATTTGTTACCTATTCTCAGTGGTAAAATGCCCAAGCAACATTGTTCAAAAAAAGTTGCCCCATGTATCACCAGCCTTAGTGCTGAGGCCATTTAGAGTGCACTATCATACAATTATTTACAAAATAGACCTAAAATATTAATGACACATCTTGTTTTGAGGTGCATGTCAATTTTAGTCCCCCTAATATCAGCTGCCATTCAGCAATAGCAAAATGGTTTTGCAACAAAGGCAACTGTCTGTTTAAGGTTTTCACACTTAATGTCCCCATGAAATCAAAAGTGAAGTTTCATGGCTTTAGTACGAATATGCTAGCCTTAAGGTTACCTGTAAGCTAGTGTGCTTCAAAACAATTGCAAAATTCGCATTTACAAGATGTAAGCATTCATATCTTACAGTCTCTAACTTCTGCTAATACAGATTAATGACTTTGATGACATCACCGTGCACTTCAGCATCTCATCATGCTTTCTGTCCAATCAAATGCTCTTTAGAATCCGAAGCGTCCCGTCCCCTACACTATAAATAGACGCTGAGGCTGTTGTTGAAATTGGTCACTTGTTCACAGAATTAGTATTTTTTGTTCGGGAAATGGCACGTTGCACTATATAGGAGGTATGATTCAGAATGTGTAAATATGCTTTCCATTGGGGTGAAAGAAATCTGGTTTCACAGGGGTCACATGAACCATTGCAGAGACACGATAGCATGATTTGAGGCGGCACAGAACACATTTCGGACCCATTTCAATTCTACACTGAATGCTATATTTTATAGTTATGGATGAGAGTGTGGCTGTCATAAGCAGTCAAATGCAGCTTTACTGAGCTCAATTGCTCTGGCCCAAGCTGTGATATAAACGAAACGCTATTGGCTATTTTAAAAAGGAGGCAGGACCCCTTTATGTCCTGCCCTGTTTCAGTAGTAATTACGTCAACACATGGAATAACGTTGCGTGTTTCAAAGCACTTCAGAGTAGCTTCAAGTCTGACTGATTTAAATTTTCAATTAGTTTTCATTCAGGTGGTTATTTTAGTGTTTAACATCCATTTTTTAATTTTCTCTCTGCTAATGCTTTAAATAATGCATTGCAGATTGATTTCAGACAGATTCCAAGTGCTTACTCTCCTTTTTTAACTTTTCAATAAAAGATCTGACTCATTCATCCGTCCCAGGGATTGGGCTGCCCTGGTAGCATGTTTTTGATTCATTAGAAAGAACAGGTTCATAAGAGTCATTAATTCGTGAATAAGTCTACACTAGTCATGTCGTATGTTTGCATCGCAGAACTCAACAGAATGACATTTACTACCATTATTCTACTACATTACATTCAAAACCGACGACAAATATTCTCAAAAATGATTTATTTTGCTGCTCCGCTAAAGATTGCGCAGCGGAGGAGAACTAAACAACAATGCAGCGAACCTTCTAAATTGAAACAGTATGAAAATATTAATTAAAAAAGACATAAAAACAACAGCGCCCAAACTGTGCAGTTGAACGAATTAGTTCAGCAGAACACAGTGACCCTAACTAATATCCCTGACAGGAAATGCATCAACACACACAATTTGCCTAAAGGAATTCATGGATTGTTTATTAAAAGAACATTGAGAGTTCTAATAATACAAAATAATCTGCATGCAGATTCCATAAACGCCTAGTCTTGACATGCTACTTACTGACTTCTCTGTGAATTCCAGTCCTGATCAAGATAAAGTATGACATGGATTAAATTAAATGACGGATTTCAGCAATTCATTTGTTCATCGAGACAAAACCGACTTAGCCATTTTGTGCGTCTCATTAGACAGCCGAAGTGTCGTTATTCCCTAGTGTTTGACTACAGACCTGGCTTGTCTTGCCCTCGGGCTAACATCTGACAGAGAATACCACCAGCTGGCAGCATATGCACACCGTCATATTACTGATAAATCTACACTGACATTAGTAGAGCAAACCTCACGTCTTTGATTCTGCGTGTGTGTCTCCGTCCTTACATTCAACTGCACCCTCTTTCTCCAAGAGCGCATTACAGCTGCAGCGCTCCAGCTCTGTGCAGCTCACCGCTCTGTCCGCCACGGAGAAATACAGGCTTTTCATTTCAGCTTGATAATGGTGCACGGGGAGGCCTGCGCATACTAAAGAGCTGAAGCCCACTCTAATATACAAGCAGACCGGGGCCCCACTGTGCAGGTCACGCTGAATCTTTTCTTTGCCTCTCTCTATAGCGGATGAGAGACAACAGATTAAACCAGATGAAAGAACAGTAAGAGCTGAATTAATTTAATACAATTTGTTGTCAGAAAAAAAGCTATTCGGGTCCTTAGGTCTAGGGACCTCAGGGAGCCATTTTGTTCCTTTTGATTTTCCAGTTAACTCTTAAAAGGACAGTTCAGCAAAAATGAAAATTCTGTCATTTACTCATGTACCTTCATGCATGCGGTTCCAAGTTCTCGTCAAATATATATATATATATGTATATATACTTATTTGTGTTTTAATGTTTCAATTTTTTGTCCATATATTGTAAGTTAATGGACTTTCATAAAAGAAAGCAAGTCTTACAGGTTTGGAACAACATAGGTTGGACAAATGATGACAGAACTGCCATTTTTGGTTGAACTGTCCCTTTAAGAAACAGAAGAGAGGTGGTTTTCTATACTCTGGAAACAGAAGTGCACTCAGCAGGGATAAAATAAGGTCTTCCTGATGCCATGTGGACAACAGCCAGTTGCTCAACAACTGTTCGTCTGTGTCGACAGAACAAAAACTTGAAGAAAAAAAAAGGTCGAAATCAGTAGTGTTCGTTATATTGTACAAATGTTTGAGGCTAGTAAGATTCTTTGAAAGAAATAATACTTTAATTTAGTAAGAATATCTTAAATTCATCAAAAGTGATAGTTAAGACATTTGTAATGTGGAATTTTCTTAAAAAATTCTGGTGGGAAAAAAATTAATGATAATAAATCTTTTTTGAGCAACAAATCTGCATATTAGAATGATTTCTGAAGGATCATGTGACACTTAAGACTGGTGTAATGCTGCTGAAAATTCAGCTTTGCCATCAGGAATAAATTACATTTTAAACCTATAGAAAACAATTATTTTAAACTGAGATAATATTTCACAATTTTACTGTTTTACTGTATTTTTGATTTAATAAATCCAGACGTGGTAAGCATAAGAGATTTTTTGACATTTACAAAATGTTGTCTGATCCCAAACTTGTGAGTTGTGTATGTATACAAAAGACAATAGAGAAGAAAAGCAGGGCTAAAAAAATGTCATTAATTTCCTTTCTTTTCTTCTCATCTCTCTGCTTCTTTCACCGTCTTTAAATGTCAGAGGAGAAAAGAGTTGCAAAACTGCCGGGCTCTGGTGATGCAAAGCATAAAACATTGTAAATGAGCGGCAAGTAGCGGCTCAAATAAAGATTCAGTCCCGGGAGAGTAGTCGTCGAAGTGTGAGCGCAAGTAAATGAGAATGTAGAAAGAATAGATTTAATTGAAGTGTTAATGTACTGAGACTGTTGCATGGCCTGCATTTCTGAGTTTCTCCCAGTCTTTGTTTGCAATGCAGCACATCAAACTCGCTCTGGAACGAGGCTCTCGCGGGACTGAATTATCAACCATTGACTTTTCGTCTGCCTTTTACTCCCTTTTGTTTCTACGGGTAGGCTGGAGTCAGTGGAGCGTTGCATACCTCCATACCGCAGCGAGAGATGAGACTGTACGGCCGTTGAGGCAGAGTTAATTTGGTGGATTCGGTTTGAATAAAATAAATAAATAAGCATGGTTCTTTATTCATAGCTCAAGGAGGAGAGTTTGATTGGAATAGTCAGAAGAGGAACTAGAAACTAGGCGGTAAATGAAAAGCAGATATATGGTCAAGATTTCAGACCCTGAAACCGCAGTCCTCTGCAGTCAATGTTATGCGAATTGTTAGTTATGCATTCAAAGGCAGGTTCGATAAGAACAGAAGGCCAGAATATAAAAACGAAGACAAGGAACAAAAAAAATTAAACTACATGTGAAAGTATGCTGAGCTTGCTGTGTGTGGACTGATGTTCCAGTGGTGTTTTTGGACCCAAATAGCCGTGCAGACAGATTGTGGCCGTTTTAAGGAGATTTTGGGGCAGATGCCAGCGTGGCATTGCAGCATGTGGCACAAAGAGAACCACTGCTTCCACCTTGTACAACCTTTGTACATATGCTCCAGACTAAAACCTAGTAAGCTGCCTATAAAGGTGGCATTTTCAGGGAATACAGCCAACACACGTTAAGCTGAATTCACAGTAGGGCTGGACGATTAATTGAAAACGAAATCTGAAACCTGTAACCGACATAATTTTCCAATGTCAATTAGTAATTTCCCCAGTTTTTTTATCTTGTTAATACTTTCCCAGTAAAAACATACTACAGCGTGTGAAGTCGGCGTCATAGACGTGTATAACCTTGCGCTCGCATCTTTTGCAGCGTGAGTGGTGCGTTTAAGTCACTGTGTCAAGTTAACAGAATTTAAACTTTTACATGCAGCACCACTCATCAATGTCAGTTCCAAAACCGTGGACCAATCAGAAGACAACAGAGGCGGAGCAAGCATTGCAAGCTTTTGTTTACGGTAGCAGGTTGGCATAGCAACATTGTGGAGTATGCATTCTGCGCTGCAATTTTTTTTTAAACCATTCCTGAGCAATTTTGATTTTAGGTCATATGTGACCCTTGACCACAAAACCAGTCTTAAGTAGCACAGGCATATTTGTAGCAATAGCCAAAAATACATTGTATGGGTCAAAATAATAATTTTTTATTTTTTGCCAAAAATCACTAGGATATTAAGTAAAGATCATGTCACATGAAGATATTTTGTAGATCTGCTACTGTAAATATATCTTAATTTTTGATTAGTAATATGCATTGCTAAGAACCTCGTTTTGACAGCTTTAAAGTCAATTTTCTCAATATTTAGATTTTTTGCACCCTCAGATTCCAGATATTCAAATAGTTGTATCTTGACCAAATATTGTCCTATCCAAACAAACCATACATCAATGGATTCAGATTATGTATAAATCTCAATTTCGAAAAATTCACACTTATGACTGATTTTGTGGTCCATGGTCACATATTGTCCAGCCCTAATCAAGAGCACTTGAGACATAAAGTTGACTAATATAAAAATCAATTTCCACCTGGTCCTAATTTTCTTTAAAATAAGCAAAAAACTGGCCTACAATGAGGCACTTATAAAGGAAGTGAATGGCGGCAATGTGTTAACATTAAAATAATCACCATAATTTCTTAAATGGTGAGAACAACAATACAGCTGAAACAATATAGAAGTTGAAAATGAAAACTTCACAGTAAACCATTTTGGTTCCTTAAAGAACGTTCAAGTGATTTTTTAATAGTGTGAAGACCATTTAATACTCTACAGAACCTCTATCCACTTTTTTTTAAAAACCTTTTGTAAAATAGCAGTGTTCTATGGGTGTTGAAAGTTCTTCATGGAACCTTAAATGCCAATAGGAACCCTTTAACAGTATGGGTTTTGGAATATCTACACAGAGATACCCATATTACACAGAGTCCTGCTGACATTTATCACAGCACAGCATGACAACACAGAAAACCAGTATGCAAAGCATACAACAATTCTTTGAATAAACTTATCACAGTAGCCGCTGGATTTTGAATGGAATGTTTCTGATAGGCCAGAACTGTGGCATCTGTGCCCTCAGGCTCAGTGTCATGTCCTGAGCCGGATGCCATCCGATGGGTGAGGCCAATCCTGAGCTCTAATTAGCAGGAGCAGATAATGTCACACAGAACAGACAGATCGATACCGAGGACGAGGAATGGCAGTCGATGCCTCCTCTCTATGCCGGACAGATTTCCGAGAAGGGACATCCCCCACGGAACAGCTCTACCTCAGGAATTCCCAGGACCTTCTGTTTTGATGAAGACACCAGGGGTGACATGCTGCTCTGAGGACCCCGGATCTCCATTTCATGCAATGCCATCATCTCAGTACACTCCTGTAACAACCACCTCACAATCTAAAGTTGCTCTCAAAAGCAAAAATCAATTCTGGCAATTCTTTGCTTTGCAGTTCAGTACCTGGGACTGATTTCAAACAGAAAAGCACCTAGAAAAGCAAGCTTGGCTTGCCATTGAGTTCACACAGGTCAAACCAACTGGCATTAGTGTTATTTTTGTCACCCAGAAGACATGTCTCAATACGAACCCTACCTCTACATTACCTCAAAACAAACCCAGCTTGCAGAATGAATAAATGAACACAGCGGAGAGAGCAAAACAATGTTGGCTTTGAGGGTTCCCACACTCTGTGTTCTGTCTCCATGGAGATGCACTGTTGCCTGCTGGGCCCATTCAGGCAGAAGGGGAAGGCCTAACTGCCGATACACACAGAAAAGTCCAGAACAGACCAGAATAGACACCTTTACCACAGTAACAGTAACTAATAAGCAGAACGGTGACATAATATGAGGGGATGAGAGAGTGTGCCATCTGGCACAGGTTGGCATAGTGACTCTGACCTGATTACGACAGAAAAATCTCCCTGTTCCCTTTAATGTATCCTCATTTGGTCTATCTCTCTATCTACAATGCTAAAAAAGCTTAACAAAAATTAATTCACAACAGAAGTGCTGCCTGAAAACACAAAAATTAATTTGAAATAGCACTCATCTAGAAAACAAATGCAAATTGACAGCTGAACCACGAAAAAGCATGACATATTAACACATTAGCCACTGACCTAAAAACGAGGGGCTGTCAATGAACACCTGACACCTGGATCAGTTCAGACACAAAAAAGGGGGGAGAATCACATTCTACAAACAACACTAATTTGAAAACATATACTGTAGCAGTCAGCATTGATGTTTGACAAAAACAGGGCAAGGAGTGCTGCTTTTGAATTGGTTAAATAGGTTAAGGATGAGAACAGGTTGATGCAAGCTCTGCTTTATAGCTACATTTGAGAGTTTCCCTATATTTTCACACAGAAATCGTCGTGGACCTTGAATAAATGATTAAACAGTCACATAAACACTTGTTTTATATCATAACAGACTTTCGACTGACTTCTGTTGCATTTAGATTAAGGTAATGGTGTTTGCTACCCACTTAAACCCTAAAGCTAACCCTCACACATGACTTGGTATGTTTACTAAGCCGTCTTTCTATCGGAGACATTGGCTGGTCAACGCAGTGTAGGTTATTTTAGGCTTTACTAGGTTATGCTGGAGTCTTCCTCACCGGACACTCCAGTCACCGGCGCTTTTGTCCTTCAGACGGAGCGCGCCGTCCGCTCTGCATAGTGAACCGCAAGAGACGGTAACACGACGAAAGTCGCTGTCTTTTCAATCGTTTTCTACTTAGCAAACGTCGAGGTTTCTCGTTGTAAAACTACCCCTCAACCGGCGGTCCACAGGCAGACTGAAGAGGATGTTCTGTGTCAAAGCACATCATCCTCACGCTCTCGTTTCTACCGCTTTAAACACTGAGGGAGCGTAGTCCTGCAGTGCAACCGCTGAGAAAACGCCGCGTAAAGACGCGTTAAACGCGGTCGCCGGTGCCCCAAGTCAGTTGTCAGATTCTTAGAGTGCGAGTAACGGAATTCTCGCCGCCCGGTGGTTCCCTGTCACACACTCACTCACTCACTCGCGCACGCACACGCACGCACATACGGGCAGTGCGATTAATGCGGGCTTCTGCTGCCGCGGAGCCCCTGCGGACCGATCAACGTGCCTGAACCACGCAAACAAAATCTACACGTTTCTTCACGTTTTGATATATGGAAAACTCACGCTGCCGTGCTTTGAATTGATACTCTTGCGTTTTAACACGGGAATACCGAACACCTCTTTCCACTGCAGTTTCTAATATAGCACTAATTAAGCGTATATTAGACCTCGCTCGGTGGTGAATGGAAAAGGTGTTAAATACGAAAGGTTGTAGTAAACCTCAGTTGCTCAATCGCTTTCGCGCAGGGCAGAACATGGATGTCAATGCAGCAAACGCCGCTCCTCTCCATACGCGTGTGGACGCATGATCACCGTCAACTGGTGGCAGTTGGTTCGGCTCATTTCCTCGCAAATCAAACGGGTGATAACTGTTTAATAATATCACTCCGATTGCTTTAGATGCGTGAATTCAATCAAGCGACACAACTCCATCACCGAAGCGCAGGGAGACGTCCTCACGTTCCACATGGACAAGTTTGATCGCAACAGCACCGACGGCGTTTTTCTTTCCGCGAAGCACATCCTTAAGACAAACCCTCTTACCTTTAAACTGGTGCGTTCAGATCCCATACTTCTCATGATAAAAATCCACGCGCAATCACTCCGTATCCAGTCTGTACCGTCTGTAGAAGAGCAGTAATCCACTTTCCCATGCCGGGGACTGACAGCCACAGACCTGGACTACATCCTTTCTATCGCACACCAAAACTGATGGGATTTTTGCGCTTCTTTTCCCCTTTACCCTGTTCTTTCTCTCCGCTGCTCCAGCTGAAGTTGCCTGGTTACCTCTCTCTAAAAGCGCCGCTCCCGCAGCCAATCACGAGCGCGAGTGCGCGTTAACCCGTCGCGCGCCGAGCTGTCCTGGTTTCTTGGTTTCAGGGGAAAACGCAAGGAGTGGGAGGGGTGAGCGAGAGTTTTCAATGCCAAAAAGCTAAGATGTGCAAAAGAATATAAAGACAGAAAGGGATGCGTACGTTGGGGGATGGATGATGGCACAGAAATGAACAGCATCTGATTTGCTGTGACTTAATATACACGAACGCTTCGTTTGTGCATCAGCAAGAGCGTGTAGAACAGGTGCACGGGGGGCAAGAGAAAAAAAAGCCTTAAAACTGAATCCAGCGACACGGTGTTGCTTTGAAAGTTGATTAGAATATATCGCAGCAAGGCAGGCGACAAAACAATGTTATATATTTAAATCAAAGCACGTTTAAAGCAATGACTCATCCTCAAATCTTGCGTAGAAAATGGTACTGCTGATATTATATGGGGGGAAACATTATTTGAACAAGATGCAGGCGCAATAAAGACCTGTTTCACTGTTGACAAACAGTATTAGATATACATTTTCACCTCATCCAAAGCTCTTTTTGCTTTATGTGTTCTGAAGTGTAAACCGCTGCAAACGATTCAGTGCGTGAGTAAACTGCCCAAATGAATCGAACTGAATCGCTAACAATTTTAACAGCGATTCATTTAAGAATCTGGCATAGTTATGATTCTAAACAGCTGACTGAAACCACAGGACATAATTGTATCAATATTAGCGTTCCCCAGGGGGAAAACAAGGGTCTATCGATGCCCCTACCTGCATTGCCCTGCTGGTGGAAGAAAAATAGACACTATCACAAAATTTGTAATGGTTTTACTGGTTATACTTGTATTGGTTTTAATAGACTGTAATGGAGCAAGTGGATTTCTGGCAATTGGTCGCCTTCTATTGGTGGCTTGTAAAAACCACTAAATTCTAATGGAATATGTCCCAAAACAGACTACAGAAAAACATTTTGTAATGGTTTTAATGGTTAAAAGTTGATGGTTTGTAATGTTTGTAAATTTATAGTGGAAATCATTAGAATTTCTGTGATTGTTTCTATTGTTTGTTTGTTTTGTTTTTCAGCAGGGTGAATATGACTGCAGATCTTTCCCGTTCCTGATATCCGAGAATATTTTACTATCAGAATATTTCAACTGTGACATTAGCCTAAGTATTATCCATCATTCTTTAAAATAAATCTTCCAGAAGCAGGTTTTTTGTAGTGGTGCCATAGAAGAACCCTTTTGGGCTTCTCCAAAGAACCTTTCAACCTTTCAGTTCTTGAAAGAACATTTATTATTTATAAAAACATTATAGTTGTTTCACTGATGAATAATATTAGATATATATTTCCACCTCATACAGCACTCTTTTTGTTTTCTGTGTTGTAAAGTGTAAACCAACTCAGTGTGAGAGTGAACTGCTTGAATGAATCAATCTGAATCGCGATCAGTTTTTAACAGTGATTCGTTTTGCGAATCTGGCATAGCTAGTTGTGATTCCAAACAGCTGACTGCCCCTACCTGCATTGAATATGACTGCAGTTTAAACTTGTTCCTGATATCAGAGGATATTTTGCTATTAGAATAATCTTTAAATTGTTACATTAAGTATTATCCTTCATTCTTTAAAATTCATGTTCCAGAAATATTCCGTAAAATTTACGGTAAAAAAAACGGCAGCTGTGGTTGCCGGAATTTTACCATAAAAAATATGGTAGCAACATTTTATGTTTTGCGGTTTTCACTTAAATTTACAGGTAAATACCGTAATTTCATTTACTGATACAAGGTTAATGTACCAACCTATTGAAGTACTGAAATCTGTTTTGTACCTTTGTAATACACTGATAACCACCAAAAGCAGGTGGTGATGAGAAAGTCAAATGATAAACCAAAGCTTATTACAAACAGCTTTTAAATATTAACATATAGAAGGCGCACAGTGTCATTCACCCAAACACTAAACACCACCATGGTAACACACATGAAACTAAAATAATGCATAAACATTATAACAACATTAGATGTAACATAGAACCCTAATGTACAAAACAGCTAAGAAAAAACTAAGAAGAAATGGTTATTTTAACAAAAAAAACCATCAAATTTAAAAAAAAAAATGTAGCACAGGGAATTCTGGGAATGTCAGTTTATGGTAAATTTCACTGTTCACTGTAAATTTTACGGCCTTTTACCGTTAACCATTTAACAGGTTTTTACTGTAGCATTTTTACAGTATTTTTACCCTTAAATTCACGGTAATTTAGCGGTGCCATAGAAGAACCATTTTTGGCTTCCCCAAAGAATCTTTCAAACTTTCAGTTCTTGAAAGAACATTTATTATTTATTTATAATAAATACATTGTAATAAGAAGTTGTTTCACTGATGACGAACAATATTAGATATAAATTTCCACCTCATCCAGTGCTCTTTTTGTTTTCTGTGTTGTAAAGTGTAAACTGCTGCAAACAATTCAGTGCGAGAGTGAACTGCTCGAATAAATCAAACTGAATCACGACCAATTTTAACAGTGATTCATTTGCGAATCTGGCATAGCTAGTTATGATTCTAAACAGCTGACTGAAAACACACAACATAATTGTATCAGCATTACCTAGCACAAAACAAAAAACAAACAAAAAAAGGGATCTAGCGATGCCTCTACCTGCACAAAATGTTTAATGGTTTTACTGTTATAATGGGACTTGTATTGGTTTTGATAGAAACGGTATTGGACCCTGTGGGTTTCTGTAACTGGTCGCCTTCTATTGGTGACTTGTTAAAATCACTAAATCCTAATGGAATATGTCCCAAAACACTCTACAGACAACATTAAAAATAATGTTTAATGATTAAAAGTTGATGGTTTGTAATGTTTGCAATGGTGTTTGTAGTGGTAATGGTGTTTAGCAGGGTGAATATGATCAGATCTATCCCGGTCCTAATATCTGAGAATATTTCATTATCAGAATCTTTAAATTGTTACATTAAGTATTATCCTTCATTTTTTAAAATACACGTTCCAGAAGCAGGTTTTTGTAGCGGTGGCATAAAAGAACCATTTTTGGCTTTTCCAAAAAATCTTTCAATAAGTAGTTCTTGAAAGAACATTTATTATTTATTTATAATAAATATATTGTAATAAGGAGTTGTTTCACTGATGATGAACAATATTAGATATAGATTTAAACCTCATCCAGTGCTGTTTTTGTTTTCGGTTTTGTAAAGTGTAAACCGCTGCAAACGATTCAGTATGAGAGTAAACTGCTCGAATAAATCAAACTGAATCAATTTTAACAGTGATTCATTTGCAAATCTTGCAGCTAGTTCTGATTCTAGAACTGCTGACTGAAAACACAACATAGTTGTAGAAATATTATTAGCGTTTTCCAGCAAAAATTGATGTAGCGATGCTCCTACCTGCATTAAATATGACTGCTGATAAATCCCATTCCTGATATCAGAGGATATTTTGCTATTGTTACATTATTATCCTTTATTTTAATATTTTATTTGACTTTATCTGACTTTATTTTTATATGTTTATCCAAAAAACCTTTTTTTCACAGCAATAAAGCATATATTTCCTCAGAAATAACTGGCAGATCTTGTCACTTGTCATAAATGTGGAGAAAAGAAAAAAGACTACAGAATAAAATGCAACCTAATTTTTTACCGTTATTTCTAAACATCTACATTTGTTTTCAGTTTATTTTAAACAGTGTTCAGTCAAGCAAGTCTCAAACTCTTCACTTCTAAAAACAACATCTTTGAAATAAAAGAATCTGCTGACTAATGAAAATTTAACGATGTGTTTAACTTTTGGAAATTTAATTTGCTGTATTCTCACTTGATTTCACAGACATTGCTTTTTCCACCGCCCCAAAAAGAGCTTGTGTATTCCATCAAATTCCCTCAGATCTCTAGTTTTTTGGCATCCTAACTTGTTTGAGGAAAACTGCCCAAATGCTGGCTGGGACATTTCTGATTTCCTGAAAGTTATACTTAACCCTAATATACACCCATGACTAGATCTTCTGTTTATGACAGCTAATAATCTTAAAGCGGCTACGCCGTGGCCATTGGAGAGTTGCAAGTTCTATTTTAACCTTCTGAGTCACCTCATCATGCAGAGTATTGATTTTAATTCCATCCTCTTCTCAGTTAGGGGCTGCCAAGTGCACTACGCCCTTTTCACTCTCAATCACTGTAAACGGCACCAGGCAGCATCCGGCTCCACACTGATTCAAAACATCCATATGTGGACTACAAAACTCAAACATGCCACCATGAGCATTCCAAGGCATTAATAACAAAATGTTCACGGTACTGTCTGAGAAGAATTTTTTACTGCAGTGGAACAATGCAACCTTCTAACCATTACGTCACAATGCACTGCAGCTCATTGCACCTCACGGTAGCAGATGTGAGTGTCACAATATATAATTTGAAATGCTGGAAATTAAAAATAAAGCCTTGCACTTGTATAAACTGAATTATGCTCAGTAAAATAACTTTTTCTACAGTATACTGTAGTCCCACCCACTTATACTAATTTTGGTTATTCCTTCTTCACCATTCAGTGTAGTGTTATCACTAAAATACATTCTCTCCAAAATCTTTTCCCCTCTTTCTTGCTCTTTCTATCTTTTTCCTCCATCCACTCAGGAAGCTGAAGTAATTTATTGTTGACTGCACTATTTTATAATCTTTTATTAAATCTGTTTTAACATTTGCCTTGATTTGAAGTAAATGTCAAAAGTAGATCACAGCAGCAGAGAGGTGTGATCTTGGGTCAAGTATTGCAGGTGAAGCACATCTTGTCTGTTCTATCAGAAGAAATGGTTCTTAAAAAGTCTATGAGTCTATTTGTGGTTTTTATTTTATTTTATTTTTTGTAAATCACATTCTTAATGAGTATTTGTGTTCACCAGTAAAATTATTATATAACATATACTATACAATACTGTTTAAAAGTTTGAGGTCTGTAATGTTTTTAATGCCTTTGAAAGAAGGCGGCACTTATAAAAATACATTGAAAACTGTAATATTATAAAGAAATATTACAGTTAAAAATACAAAATGTAATTTAAAGTTATTATTATTATTAATTAAATGTTTGTATGCCTATGTGTGTGTATACTATGTCAAAAGTTTTTGAAAAGTAAGGTTTTTAATGTTCTTCTGCTTTTTAATTATCTTCTGTTCACAAAACCTGCATTTATTTGATCCAAAATACAGCAAAAGCAGTAATATTGTGAAATATTTCTATTATCTAAAATAACTGATTTCTATTTGAATATATTTTAAAAATGTATTTCATTTATTCCTGTGATCAAAGCTACATTTTCAGCATCATTACTCCAGTCTTGTGTCACATGATGCTTTAAATTGATGATAAGTGATGATTATACTTATAATCATTACAACTTATAATGTTACAAAAGATTTCTATTTCAGATAAATGCTTTCTAAAAAAAATTCTATTTATCAAAGAAACCTGAAAAATTCTACTCAGCTGTTTCTTAGCAGCAAATCAGAATATTAGAATGATTCATGAAGGATCATGTGACTGGAGTAATGATGCTAAAAATTCAGCTTTGAAAACACAGGAATAAATTACATTTTAAAATATATTTATATAGAAAACATTTTTTTTTTTAATAGTAAAAAATGTTTCACAATTTTATTGTTTTTGGTGTACTTTGATACTTTTGGTGAGCAGAAACATTAAATAAACATTAAAAATCTTAAAATCGAAAACTTTTGACTGGTAGCGTGTGTGTATATACATACAAACACACACACAAGTAATCATGGTAGTAGTAATTAAAATGCAAAATGTAATCAGTTATATTACTTTAATAAAGTAATTGAAATAGATACACTACTTATTACATTTTAAATATTTATTTAAAATATGGAAATACGGAAAATGTTTTTTCCAAAGTATCCTTCCCAACCTGTAGATAGATAGACAGACAGATAGACAGATAGATAGATAGATAGATAGATAGATAGATAGATAGATAGTACAATTCATACAGTAGAGAATACTGTAATTCATGCTATCATGCAACCAATGCAAATTAAACTTTAAGAGTATTTGTTTGTTTTTTTGTTTTTTTTAAAAAAGGATACTCTATGCATTTTTTCGCACCGTAAAAAACCTGGAAATATCAGGCAACTATAAAATTCAGATTTCCAAGCATTGAAAAATCATGGAAATTAAAATCTTTGAAAGTCATAGATAAACTATGGACATTTCCATAGTAAGTATATTTTTTTCTCATTATGCTAAGCTCTAAAAATGTTAAAGATTGTACTTTGTGAGCACAATCTCTTTAAAATTATTTTTAAAATTCTTATCCACTATTCTCAGAACGTTGGCTTGTGTGCTGGCATAAAGTTTTTTTTTTATATATATATGTTGAAATAATATCCCCAATATGTCAATATGTCACATACTACAGTATGTACTATAATTACTATTACCCTTTCTCTCTTTATCTTTCTTTCTATGTCACATACTAAAGTATGTACAACACTGGCTATGTTCACACTGTCAGTTTTTGGGATTGACAACCACATTTACTTACAGGTGCGAGTCTCGAAATGTCCCTCTCACACAGCAACTTACAGTTGCGTCTCGAACTACTGTCTGTATGAATGTGTGACGGGAGTAACAAGTAATAAAAAATAAGTAATATCAAAGACGTCGACATCCACAGAACAAAAATTTTTAGCATTTTCTGAGATGACAAGAGTCCAATCGAGCAGTGAGTTCATCCACCAAATCTTTTTTATCCGACAGCAGATTTTAAATTTGGGTGGAGAGAGGAGCATTTGCGTCACGCACTGAACACAAAACGGCTACAGTGGGAAAAAACTGACTGGAACTAAAATTTTCAGATGACACACATCTCGTAATTCCGTCACTGTAAGTTACCCGGACCCAAATCCCGGACGAGCCCCCAATTGCTACATGCCTGTAAAAAAGGGAAACAAAATTCCCCTTTAAAATGTCAATATATGTCACATACTAGAGAATGTACTTTAATTACTGTTTACCCCTTTTATCTTTCTGTGTTGTTGGGTGGGGGCTTTTGTAGAATTCATTTTGTTGCCAGAATCTCATCACCAGTTTTCCCGCCAGATTCCATGTTCTGTTTTCAGTTCATTTTACTTCACTCTCACTCACTTTTCTCATTTTCCCCATTTCTGCTTATCTTTTACAGCATTTTCTCTCTCCGCTATCTCCACTTGTCTTCTCATTCGCTGGTGGGATGTTTATTTCATTGCCTGTGTTTTTTAATGCGGATGTTTTCAACCAAGATTTTAATCCACCACCCTTCCCCCTCTCCACCATCTAAGCATATAGCAGCCCATCCTCCCCTTTTCTTCCCTCCATCCTCCCTAAATGTATAAGAGATAAGGAAAAAAAACCAGGCCATCGTATTAAAAGCGCCAGAGAAGGTCCTACAGGCTGTGACAGATATACACCAGCCAGACCATCTTCAAGAAAACAGCTTAAGCTCAGAAAGGCAATAAAAGAATCAATATAAGCACAATCCTAAAATTCGATCACCCGGGCAATACACATCACTTCATGCAATACCGGCCTGTCAACTCTCCTTGGGCTAAACAAGTTGGCAGGCATAAACAAACAGGATTTGTTTTCAAGGTTAATGATCTTATTTGGCACCCTCACACTGAACGTTTCAAGACAAATATGGTTGTTGCTCCAGAAGACTCAACTTGAGCTCTTAGTCTAATAGCGTACTCTTGAAAAAATCCAGCTTTGGTTGGATGGCATGTCAATGAGCACATTCCAAAGCATGCATCTTTAGCGGCGCATTCCCGTCAGACGTGATATGAGAGGGACGAGCGAAGCCAAACGCGTCTTAACCTTCCCGCTCCCCTCCTTTGCGCTTTATTACAGCGCAACGCACCAAAGGACACGTATCGATCCAGCATCTGGAGGTGAATTTTTTCGCCAGGCCCGTTCTTTTGTGAGCAAAGCGGATTATTTCACCCCTGACCAGCTAGCGGCTTGTTTAAAAGCGTGTGTATGCGTGTACGAGCTAACCTTCCTGTGCTGGAAAGCTCATTTGTCATAGTAAATCAGTCTGTGAAGGCGTGGAGAGTTTTGCACAGTGGTCAAGGAGGAGTTTTGAGGCTTCTGTATGATGGATGGATGAATTGAACGATAGGATACAGGATGGCACATACTTCTATACACCTACGCTTGACTTTTTATGCCACTCTTGGTCTGTTTTTAGCTCTGGTTGGGATGCTGAAGGTTACATGTGTTATGCATTGATCAGTTATGATGTCTGGACTACTTTTCACTTGTTTCCAGGCCGTATGTGTGCAGGGTGGCGGAACTATAGGGAAGATATAATGGAGAGGCGCTTGACAGCTGAGGGGCTCTCTGCCTTACTGAAGAGAGATGAAAGAAAGGACAAACCTATCAGCAACTCCCAGCGCAGGAGTACAACGCTGGACACACACACACACACTGAAAAGTGTCAGTGATACATGGGTCACTGGTATAAAATGGTCTGTACAGTAGCTAAAGAAAAGAAAAGGCTCTTTTTAAAATCTAGTCTACAATATATGCCAAGTTCTTAGATATGTTGGTATCATTAGGTTTTGTAAAACTTTTATTCCACTATTCATGAGAAGTTTAAAATCAACTTTTTTTACAATGTAAACCAACCTTGCTTTTTTCTTTGTTTAATCTATCTATCTATCTATCTATCTATCTATCTATCTATCTATCTATCTATCCATCCATCCATCCATCCATCCATCTTTTTGAACAGTTGCATTTCCAAATTATTTTTCCCCCAGAAAATAAAAACATCCATCATATAAGAAGTATGTCCTCTAAAATGGCATTTTAGTTCCAAGTGAAAAAAAATCTAAGATTATGAGATTAAAGCAGTAATATTACGAGAATAAAGTCTAAATATTTTGAGAATAAAGTTGAAATGTTTCGAGAATAAAGTCAAAATGTTTCGAGAATAAAGTAGAAATATTTCGATAATAATTTCAAAATACTTTGAAAATTAAGTCAAAATATTTTGAGAATAACATCAAAATATTTTTGAGAATAAAGTGAAAACATTTCAAGAATAAAGTTGAAATTTCGATAATAAAGTCAAAATATTTTAAGAATAAAGCTGAAATATTGAGAATAAATTCAAAATATTTTGAGAATAAAGTAAAAATATTTTAAGAATAAAGTTGAAATTTCGAGAATAAAGTCAAAATATTTTGAGAATAACATCAAAATATTTTTGAGAATTAAGTGGAAATGTTTTAAGAATAAAGCCAAAATTACAAGAATAAAGTCTAAATGTTTTGAGAATAAAGTCGAAATGTTTTGAGAAATTAAATAATAGAAATTAAAGTTATAATATTTTGAGAGTATAGCCTATATTGCACATGCAAATAGCCTGGATTGAGAGCACCGGAAGAAGTTGCCAGGCCACCGGAATTTGTCCGAGCGGCTGCATCATCGTACTGGGATGAGGAAAAGTACATTTAAAGGACTAGTGGAAACAGCTTAATATCAAGAATATGATGTTTATTAACAGACTGAACGGGAGCAACTTTTAATCTTAACATCAGTTCACACACCCAATCGACATTCCTTTGAGGAGTGCCATAGCTCTCTTATTTAACCCAAATACATGTGGGATTATTAGCAGAAATCCTACCATGTGTCATATTTGCGAAGACAGTATGGTTGGAAATAATATTTCACATCTTTATGCATTCGTTATTTGTAGTGCACCAGCCCCCCAATAGCAATAAGCTTTGTGCTTTTGGTAATTTTAATCTAAAACAAAGTCTCGACTTTCAAAATCAGTTTTATAGCAAAACACAAACAATGTGTCTTATAATAATGTGTTTTTCAAGCTCTTTGATGTGGCATGACAGATCACTGTATTCATGTGAATCAATGTGCAACAACTGTGCACAAACAATCTGACACACACATGAATCAAGCCGCCCACATGAACACACACAACTGTACATCCACAGAAATGAATCTGTACATATGGGCAATAAATTCTAATTCCTTCCAGCATGAAGTTTAATCACTTCAGCAACTTGAAAAAGCACAGCAAAGCTGCTCAGTATTACATGGCAGCAGACAGGTTGTTCTGTATATAGGGGGAGGAGAAGAATCTGGTTTAACAGCACCTTTCTAAGCTCATACGTTATTATTTTTTTCTCTTTAAGTCGCATTACTTTATGGGAGAAGACCCTGGAGACTCTTCATCTCCTCCTAAATACAATATATAGACGTTTCCTACGACAGTCAGAAACGTTGTATTGTCTCAGCTACAAAGCGCACCTTACCTCACTGGTTCACATGAGTTCACCTCTTTTATGATACTGTCAACTAGTTCTAAATTTCTGTGTCTACATTCTTTGACAGTATGATGAATAGACTGAGGCGCACATCTTCTTAACTTGCAAGAGTCTCGATTATAAAAATGTCTTAGATCTAGTCAAGCGATAGCATTGAAAACAAAATGTCAGCGCTGAATAAACATCTTTATTTTTCAAAGAATCAAGTTATGCAACGTAATTGAAACAACAGTTCCATATGCATCTAGAGCAAACACTGAAAGTAAAAAATCCAAGTTCTATCATAAACAGCTCAGGTTTTGGTGTTATGGTTCCACGACACCCTCTGGAGACACATGAGACTAACAAGCATGTCGCATGTCACATGCCACGGGAGTGTGTGGGTGAGACCAGGACTGTATACTGCAGGAGAAAGATCGTGCGGGAAAAGTCACATATCAGAGAAATGCACCAAATCAAAGTTTCCAGCTTCTACATCCACTGGCCTACAAGATGCATGGCCTCCTTCTTTCAGCCTTAAATAGCTTTTTTAAAAACTCATACAGCTGACTTTTTCTCAGTCTTTGATTTGACCGTAAAACAGAACTTCTGAAGACACTACGAAAAACTTCTCAGATTCAAACGCATGTCTAAAATCTTCACTGCACAAAAATAACCCTTTATAACTGTAAATATATAGCATCGGCACACAATACTGATTATTTATATATTTAACGATTCAATATAAAAATTAATCATATATTTAAATATTTAATGTTAATATATATATATATATATTTATTTTTTTATTTTTTTATTTTTTTTCATATTTATCAAAGAAGCCATTTGGGGGTCACCTCATTTTTTATTATGATTATTTTTTCCATTTACTGTAAACCTAGCAATAAAAAAATATTTAGAATTTAACATAATAAGAGAATAATTTAATAAAAATATAATAATTACAATAATAATAATAATAACAACTAATTATTATTATTATTAATATGCTGTAAAATAAATGTTGTTTCAACTTAAAAAAGCAAGTGTTCATGCTTCCTCAAAATGTTAAGTTTAGTCAAATTAAACAACCAAGTTTTCACTTGGTACATCTTAACATTTCAAGTTGACAAAATGTAAAACTGTAAGCCAGCATGAACATTTACCCTTTTAAGTTGAATGATTTTTAATAGTGTTTTATTATTGTATTATTATTGTTATTATTATTCCAAGAAACATTACAGCATGAAATGATAAAATATTTTAGTTTCTGCAGTATTTCGGAATAATTAATTAAAGTAAATTTGTGACTATGTGAACTGCTTTGTTTGAGTAATTTTTCAACTCAACTTAAACGGTTGTATATATATATATATATATATATATATATATATAATATTATAAAAAATGCAAAACAAAACAAAAAACGCACAAAAACAAAACAAAACAAAAAAACGATTAGAAACGGAATGACGACAGAAGCATTTTTTTTGGTAGTCTCAGACTTGTGAAGTCCACTGTATATTTGAGGTATAATTTGCAGTACCACTAAAATTGTCTCAAATGAGTCCACTCCGTTCTATGAGCGCAGTTACCTTGTCATTTCTGCACTCATGATGGCTACTATTATACTGTAAGAGCAGTGACATGTAAGTCGGGGGACAAAATGCTCTCTGTGTGAGGAAACAAACATTTAGCTCACTTGACCTTATGAGCTGCAGTCTGGGGTCAGTTATTCATTACTAGAGACCACAAACAGAAATATCCCCTAAGACAAAGCACACACCACTGAGCCAACATTTTATCTGAGATCTCAAACACACCAAGGTGTGAGGTGTCATCCAGCTCTGAATTAGATTCAGTTTTATTTGGCATGAGTAATACAGATCAAATACAGTCTGAGCAAGTGCAAACAAAATGACATAGCAGATGACAGTATCAAAATGTAGGCATATGCTCAAAGAAAGATTATCTTTGTTGGGTTTCTATTCAGAGATACTTAAAACCGATTCGCAGAGCCAGTATGGGTAAATGATGGGTTACTGAGCTGAGAAAGGCATTTAAGTTTTAAACTCACCTCTGCTTCTCCACATCTGGTTTCCATAATAAAGCTCAACAGTGGTGGTTAATACCTGCAAGAAATACAGATAAAAAAATGTCATGAGAAAATTAACCCATACCAAAGCACCCCATAAAGATTAGGTTTGCTACACAAAAATTCATGGTTACAATATATTGCGATATTTATAGAAATCTTGAAAAATTAAAAATAATAATAAATAAATAAATGATGCATTTATTTATTTATTGACCAATGGATTACACCACTGTATACAAAAGGAGCAGTTACACTAAACAGAAAAGACTAAAATGCTAACCATATTTAGTTAAGCACAAAGTGAGACAATTTATAAGAATAACTACATATTTTTACTCCAGAATTGCGCTATAGCATCAAAGGAGTGTTTGAAATAACTTCCTTCTATGAACTGATTCTTATTTACAGTGATAAATGATATGTCGATTAGCATTGCAATACATTACCCATATGAAAATACCTGAGATAGTCTGAACAACAGAGATAAACCATATACTGTTATAATCATGTGCTGATTCTAGTCATGTTTCATCACTGTTTCATATATCTCCAAATTATACTACTATAGTTTGTATTTTTAAATAAAAAAGTAAAAACATTGCAGAAGAAATTAAGGCATTTTCTCTGCATACATTCAACACAACAAAACAATACAAAACAAAATAATACAAAAAAAAACAAACAAAACACAAAAAGAAACAAAAAACCAAAACAAAAAAAAACGTCCCAGGTTACGTATGTAACCATGGTTCCCCGAGGGAACGAGACGCTGCGTCGGCAAACGCTAGGGGAACGCCTTTGGCGGAACCACGCTCTGAACACATGTGAAATCTGACCAATGAGAAAACGGGACGTCACGGGCGGGTGACGTCACCGACCAGGAAGCATAAAAGCACGTGCGAAGCCGGCCGGCGTCAGCTTCGAGAATGAAGCGAGCGCTCGGCAGGGATGCCAGAAGGATGGACCGAGACGCAGCGTCTCGTTCCCTCGGGGAACCATGGTTACATACGTAACCTGGGACGTTCCCCTTCGGGAACTCGAGCTGCGTCGGCAAACGCTAGGGGAACGAGATGCCCACGCCACCAGACTTCGAAGTCCCTGCCTAGTGAATTGCTAGGGCACAAGGACAGAAGAGCCAGGAGTGGCTCGGGTGTCTAGGCTATAAAACCTGACAAAGGTGAGTGGCGTGGACCACCCCGCAGCATTACAGATGTCCTGGATGGGGACACCTAACATGAGTGCTTTGGAAGCAGCCGTAGCACGAGTGGAATGGGCTCGAAGACCCATAGGAGAAGGAAGGTCCGAAGACTCATAAGAAGTAGAAATGGCATCCACGATCCATCTACTAATAGTTTGCTTGGAAGCAGGACTCCCCTTCTTAGGGGGGCCATAGCAGACGAACAATTGTTCAGATTTACGCCACAGGGCAGCTCTGTGGACATAGGCATCCAGGGCACGTACTGGACAGACACAATTTTGCTTCTGTTGGTCGGGCTCCCGGAAGGGAGGAGGACAGAAAGCCTGGAGCACGACCGGCTGAGGTGTGCTGGTGGGGACCTTAGGTACATACCCCGGTCTGGGGTAAAGAAATGCCTTGGTCATACCAGGAGCAAACTCTAGATGAGAAGGGGCCACCGAAAGGGCCTGCAGGTCCCCTACCCGCTTGAGGGAAGTAAGAGCGAGCAACAAAGCTGTCTTAATAGTGAGAAGATGATCAGATATGTCTTCTATAGGCTCAAATGGAGGCCTACAGAGAGCCTCAAGCACCACAGCCAGATCCCAAGTAGGGATATGAGGTCGCGTCGGAGGCCTCAGCCTCAGTGCACCGCGGAGGAAACGTGTAACCAGGGGTTCCTACCCACTGACATGCCACCAAGAGGGGCGTGGTAGGCCGAAATTGCCGCCACGTAGACCTTCAAGGTGGAGTGGGCTAACCCTGTGGAGAGACGGGCCTGCAGAAACTCCAGTACTGTACCAACTGGGCAGTTAGCTGGGTCTTGCTGGCGTTCTCCACACCATGAAGTGAAAAGCTTCCACTTCAGGGCGTACAGTTTCCTCGTCGAGGGAGCTCTGGATTGGAGGATGGTCTCAACAACCTCGGTTGAGAGACCGGAAGCTATGAGTTGTGCCCCCTCAGAGGCCACACCCACAGCTTCCATAGCTCCGGGCGGGGGTGCAAGATGGTACCCCCCCCCTGTGAGAGGAGATCCCTCCTGACGGGAATCTCCCATGG